>NW_027413186.1:181125-272919 GCF_048544455.1 Silene latifolia | reverse complement strand
AATCACCAGGGCTACTCGATCGAGGTAACTAACGACTCGATCGAGTTCCCATACTCGATCGAGTACCATCGAGTACCCCAATTCTCAGCACTGTCCAGTTTTCGTAAAACAGTCATAACTCACTCATTACTTGGTCGTTTTGGGCGTGTGACCTATCGTTAGAATCGTAAAAGGACAAGCTATCACCTCCAATTGGAATCACATCAAAATCATTTATGCATCTCAAGTTATAACAGTTTAAAGACAACCTCTTTATAAACGAAAAACACAACTATTGATTTTTTTACTTCCCAAGCGACTTAACAATAACAAGGTAGACAAAACGACTCAGTACTCATAAAACCAGTATTGCTAATCTCATGTTACCATCTTCAAAAATCAAGCAACAACATCCATCATGCACCTATATTATTTAACTCATTAGTCATGTACTAACCGCATACTTTAAATTTTATAACTTTTCGTAACACAAAACATTCTCATACATTACAAATCCTATTTCCATGTTACTAATACAACAACATTACAAATACACTTCGTCACCTAAACATATTCATAATCACAAAATTTATATTCTCATGCAATTGCTACTCCATCTTTTCCAATCCATTCATCCATTTCCAACACATTACTCACCATTCTCATACACTTTTCTAACAATTCCAACCAACATTGTAAACCAACTATCATGCAACATGCTTTCAATTAACAACATACGAAATCACATCATCACCATCTTTTCTACACATTCCCCATTCTCCACATACATACATCCACTGATTCATGCCACACATCACTATATAGATACACAATTCACAAGATAAACACATAGCGATTCCGACTCATATCCCATGGTGACCGGTTCAAAATTGTAGGGCGAGTTCGCGACTTTAGGACGTCTCCCAAGTCTTTGCATTAGCTCCTACAACCTTTACCCCGGGTTCATTTTAATTGACTCCCTATATTCATTGGGTTCATTGGTTACAGGTTTCAGGATCGTCGCTCTGATACCATTTGTAACACCCCCATACTCCAAGTGCCTTACCAGGACCACTCAGGTATAAGGATGCCACCATCTCGGTTACCCGAGGCATGATATTCATAAGACAATAACGAAACAACTTTAAAAGTAAATAAAGTTTAAAGTGATTACATAGCAATACCAAACGATAAAAAGAAATACAAGATCCTCGACGGTCTCTTCGCTAAAACTATCAAAGCTATAAAACATCGTCGACACGAGAAGACTTTTAACGCCACGTGATGACTCATCCCGACTATCCCATACGCATCACATCATACTCGCTCAATAACCGCTCACCACCCCCGAATGGATCACCACGCTTTTAAAACATTTAAACGGGGTCAGTACTAATCACACAACTCAATATATATCAACAATAAGATAAACAGACAGCTTAACCGTCACACACACAACCACACCAATTCCAACAATCTCAATCACCGACTGTCCACTGGACCACCCAGCTGGGGACCGCAGCCGCACCCACCAAATCCCCGCTCCTCATAATGAGCGATAACCCTGTCCATTAATGTGCACATCCCTTCTGTGGCGGGTTCCACAGAAGGCGAAACTAGGGCGTGAAGCCACTCCCGCAAGTGACCTCACTCAGCTGAGGCCACGCCTCGCGAACCATAGACAACGATCACAATCACAATACAATTACTATATCAAACAATCAATCTCAACACATCAACAATCATCCCATTATGGGACTAATACTAAGTAGGAAATCCTACCTGGAACAGCAACACAATCAGACGGTCTCAACAGCTGTATCACCAATCCTTTTCTACGAATCCTCCTCCTAACATATAATCACATAATTACTAATAATCACAAAACTAACACAAAACCCCCAATCCCAAAATTAGGGTTTAACGAAACTTGACGAAATACTATAAAATTGGTATGTAGATCTTACCCTCGACGCAAGGATAACAAAGGTATAAAGAACGATGGAATCCGACCTCTCAAGCTCCGGGATTTGTCAACAACACGGATGAATGCGAAGAACGTAACTTGAATCTCCCTTTTAATGTTATTAGGTTTGTAAAAGTGTATTATGAAAGTGACGGAAAGATTTATATATTAATCCGTGTTATTAACAAAACCCGTCGAATTATCACTCGCTAACCGAGCTACTCGATCGAGTAACTGACATACTCGATCGAGTGTCGGCTACTCTATCGAGTACCTAAGGCTACTCGATAGAGTACCAGGCTACTCTATCGAGTACCTAAGGCTACTCGATAGAGTACCCGGCTACTCTATCGAGTACCTAAGGCTACTTTATAGAGTACCCTACAGGTCAGAAACTATTTTAAAACGCAACTCACCCTTACTCGACAGAGTAAGGCCTGCTCGATAGAGTACCCAAAGACTCATAAATACGGAGTATTACAGCTGCAATAAGTTGTTGTTCTCCTGTTGATGCGATGGTATGGAGGCCTAAGGTCAAGCTGATGGACGCTAAGGGGACCTTATTCAGTCAACAGCCTTGTTGTGGCCATTAATTTCTGTAGGTGGATGATAAGAAGAAGGTCGAGCTGGGACCTATCTGAAACCAGCGCTACCGGGAGGCAACCCGGAGTTTAAATTTCTTTTCAGTTGATTTTCGAACATTTTAGTTTTGTTGTGTGCTTAATAATTGGCATACAAACCATAGACTGTAAACAATTTTAGACTTGGTTTTTGTCGCAATTTGTGGTCTGCAGGTACCCCTTCGATCGAACGCTTATTGCTCTCGATCGAGTGATTTATATTCCCTCGATCGAGCACTTTCGCGGCCATATTTACTCGATCGAGTACAAAATTCTTTCAATCGAGTTCAGTTGTTTGGATTCGTTTCCATTGATTTGCTATGGAGCTTTTAGCGACCTCCCATGTTGCTGGCTGGTTTGGGGAGGTCCCTACTTCGCGTTATCTTGTAAGTTTTCTGCAGCTTCACTCTCTCCTTTTTAGTTTGCATTTCCTTTCCCTATTTTTGAGTACAATGAGGGCATTGTACGGTTTGGTTTGGGGAGGTTATGCATCCATATCTGTGTCTGCATGTTGTTTTTATTGCATTTCTGTTGTCACGTTTAATTTATGTATGAATTGTTGTTTATTTTTATAAAAATTCAAAAATCTCATAAAAATTAAAAATTCAAAAAAATTTCACGTTTACTTTTGCAAATAGGTTGAGTCGGAATGTTGGATTTCAATGATGAAATTGCACTATAATTTGTCCTTTTGCTTAAGCCTTGCATAAATTAATATCTTCAGTTTTGTCTTCTTGCACATCTATGAGTTAATGTTACAATAGAGATGAACAAATAAACTTGACCTGAAATTTTGGCAACCTACTTATAAATTCTAAGGAATTAGAGCTTAATAAACTGGTGTCATTTATGAACAGTTCATGTAGGATTGTGAGTAGTTACTCCTTGCATAACATGTTCATTAATTTGCACAAATATAAAATTCAATTGCTTTTTGCCTATATACATTCGGGTTAGTGGTTGGTGTCACATGCAGGGAGGTGCTTACAATTTCCCTTTCTTTCATTTTTACCCATTAAACTCCACATTTAGCCAAATTTGCCTTTTGACCCTTAACTACATCCAAATTTAGCCTGCCTTGTCAAGCTAGTTTAGTGTATGTTTTTGCAGTATATAATTTATCGTGCCGAGTTTGGTTTGTATTGTTTTGATTTGGAGTTGGTAATTTATGAAGGAGAAGAAGGATGAAAAAAAAAAAAGAATTCGGAAAAAAAAAAAACAGAAAAAGAAAACCGTGGAAAGAAAAAATCGAATGAAAAAGAAAGGAAAAAGAGTCTGATTGATTGACGGTTTTTAATCCTATGTTATATTTTGATACTATGAGGAGTATATTTTTGGTTAGTGAGTTTGTGCGCTGAAATAAGGGGCACTTATGCTTATTTCTAATGATTAGGAATCGGATATGGTTCATTTGGTTCTGTTAAGTTAGCTAGCTTGGCTATTAACCTCATATTTCCAGAAATATTTTGCCTTTTCTTACCCATTACCTCACTTTTTCATATTTTTGTAAGCCCTCGGTTGTGACAGACCTTGTTTTGTTGGAATGTATGTAAGGTAGTTAGAATTGTCTATCATATTAGCTGCATGCATGCTTATGTGGGTCGTAGTTTAGGTGAGCGACTATATTTCTTTCTCTCTTACATTTTTATGCTTACCCTTTGCTTCATGAGAGAAGAGTGACCCGTGAGAGTCTATCATCAAAGGTCTTGCAAGGTCGACGGTTCAGCTTTATTATAAACATCTTATAACTCGTTTGCATTTGACAGTTTTTGCTATAAGTGTTATTTTGCTGCATTAAATTGGTTTAAGTGGACAATTTGTAGCTAGCTCTGAGTTTTCTTTTCTGTTCCATTAGTTTTGCATATAGTTTGCTTGGGGACAATCAAAGGCTTGGTTTGGGGAAGTTTGATACGTGTATTTTATATAGACTTATTGTACCATATTTACACGCATCTCTATGCATATTTAGTAGTGTTTAGCTACAAATGTCCGCCGAATTGTCTACTTTGATTTCTCTGGTCTTATTTGCAGGAATAAACCAAAGAGAAGCGGAATCGAGCTTAAAACATGTCCCTATGCATGCATGTATGAGATGAGTTGATTCGGAGCTTGGAGACTACTATTTTGAGATGCGCAAAGAAGTAAGATAGCTAGGCGAGCAAAGGAAGAACTTCAAATTGCTAGTGCCAAATTTTAAGAGCCATATCTCGAGTTCTACAATTGATTTTCAAGTGATTCTAATTGGAGATGAAAGCTTGTCCTCTTAACTTTCCAACTCCAACGGAAACGCTCTATTTTCCCAAGTAACGAAGAAATGGCGGCCATTTGAAGTTCAGTGCGCAAAGCAGAAATTATGCGCTGGAAATTACTCGATCGAGAACTATCTTGCTCGATCGACCACTTATTGTCTTCGATCGAATGTTCTCTTTTTGATAGTGTTCGATCGAGTAGGTTTTCTAATCGATCGAGAGGTTTTGCTATAAGTTACTCGATAGAGGAGTTTTAAAGTACTCGATCGAGTACTTTTCTATCTGCCGCAGGGTTTTAATATCTTATTAGGTTAATATTTATCTTTACTATAAATAGGAAAGACGTCATTAGGTTTAAGGAGTTATTTTTACCTTTCGATACTACTGGAGGTTTTGCTTCTCTTTTCCGGACCTAATTCTTTGTAACTCTCTCTCTCTCTCTCTCTCTCTCTCTCTCTCTCTTTTATGCTATTTCTCTCTTGCTCGTTTCTTTATTATGTTTGTTTCTTCTTCATCTCTTGTCCTTGTTCTATTTCTATTTATGCGTAGCTAATTCTCTTTGTTGGGACATAGGGGAGCCATGATTTTAAGGGAATTATGAATAGGTAACTAGGGTTTAGTGCGAATTAGATCTATGTTGTTAATCACTACAATTAACTGTTCTTGTCTACTTGAGTCGACGCAATTAGATGATTAACCTTGGTACACCCTGACCTGGATCGGAAGATTGGAAGGGGTAAGACCTGCAGTGAACATTAGAGCATTCTAATGAGGGCGGAAGCTAAGTTAGTAATGTTTTAGGGTGAATAGCGGACCGGAAGGACCTTTTCACTACCCTGTAGACCGGATTTGCATTGACTTAAGACCTTAGACTAGACTTCTTGAGAATCTTGGTGAATCGACTGTCTTAGCTATTTTTCTCTACTTGATAAACTCGTCAAAACTCTACTTTATTTCTCTTTGCTTTATTTCTCTATTAATCTCCGTAGATTAGAACAATACTCAAACCCCCATCTTGTGACCTCAGACAGACTGAATTAACGAGTAGATAGTGACCGCCTCCCTGTAAAGATCGACTCTACTTCCACTAGCTTCTGTTAGTTGTTTTAGGTATTTATTTTTGGTACTAAACGACGGTATCATATACATTATTGTAACTTGTAATACACGGTAATTAACAGTGTTTTGAATATATGCACTTATTGGAAAGACAATCAAATTTTAATTAGCATGAAGATATTTGGAAAGACAACGGTTTATGTTTGACTTTATTAAATAAAAATATGCTTTTATTTTCTTTTATTAAAAAAAAGAGTAAATTAACAATTACTCCCTTTTATAAACCACTTTTCTAAAATACTTCCTTATGAAAACTTTTTAATAATTTACTCCCATAAAATGTTCTCAGATAAAAAATTACACCCATTTTCACATTCCGGTGACATATTCCGTCAAAATTCAATTTTTCTGTTTTAAAGCCTAAATTTATGACGAAATTGCCCTTCTTTATGTTTTTATATATATTCCACCATGTTCTCTTGTTGTTCGTTTAACTCTGTTGGCTTTCATCATCAATACTGTGATTCTTCTCTCACTTGCCCACCATCCTCCATATCTTACTTCCATGCTTTAACATCACCCAAATTATCCAAAACCCCTAAACCCATAATTCAATTGCTTTAACATCACCCAAATTATCCAAAACCCCTAAACCCCTAATTCAATTTTAGGGTTTCTTTAACCTCCAAAATTCAATTTTTGTTACTGGTTCCAGAAAATTAAGAGTAATGGTGGTACGATGATGGAGGCGACGATTCCATTGCTACGATATTAACGATACTCAAGAGCAATTTGCTGGAAGTAAAAAGGATGTGTTGGTTTTTGATCTAGGCGGCGGTACTTTTGAAGTCTCTTTGGTTGCTATTGATAAGGTGGTGAATATTTCGACACGATTGAAAAGTTGAATTTGTATTTGTTCGAGAGTTGTATTAATTTGATCAATTAAAAAACCTAGAAAATTAGCCAAATAAACCCCTCAATTTTTTTGGGTTAAGAACAATTTTATTTTTTGTGAAATCTGGGTTAAGAACAAGGTTGATGGTAATTGATGGTGTCGAGTAGCAAAAAATTAGCGACTCGAAGTTGTCGTGCGTCGTGGCTATGGTATTTTTACCTGGGTTGCTGCGAATTGGGGGTATAGATGACGGAGAGACGAGTTGTTGGTGGTGAATGGCTGACTCGGATTCGATTCCGAGTTTGCAATTAAAGATGGAGATGGTGGTTGTCCAGAACATGTCTTACAAATGGGGAAGAAGATGAATTTATAGGGGCAAAACGGTCATAAAACAAATTTTCTACCTGAAAAAGCAAATGGGTGTAATTTTTTACCTGAAAACATTTTATGGGAGTAAATTATTAAAAATTTTCATAAGGGAGTTATTTTAGAAAAGTGGTTTATAAAAGGGAGTAATTGTTAATTTACTCTAAAAAAAATCATTATTTATAATATAAAACAATTAATATACACAAATAAATTGAAAATTTATTATCTTATATTTTTAGTGGGCCAGACGGGTTGGCCCGTTTGGAAAAGCTCGTGTCCATGTTCGGCCCATTTACTTAATCGGGCTGGGTTTGTCCAGCCCACGACCCATTTTTTAGAAATTTTTTTGTCCAAGTCCGCTAAAAATAAGGGTCGGATGGGTCAGGTTATCGGGCGGTACGGCCCATGAACAGCTCTAAGCTTGGGATATGGTTGTGGTGGTATTGTAGCAGCGGCGCCGATGGGAGAAGAGGTGGTTTGTGGTTAATGTGGTGTTATTTTGTTGGGGAAAGAGGGTGTTGGGTTAATGGGTGAAGGGTTAATATTAAGGGTAAAATGGTCAGTTTTCGAGATTTGGTATTAAGTATAAAAGAAAAGAGATTTTTGGTATAAGTTTTGAAAATAAATTATTCAAGGTATAAAATTTGAAAAAGTGTATTATATAACGTATAAATTATCAATTTACCCTAATAATAATAGATTAATTGACCCAACAATACATTTAAGTTACTCATGTAAAGAAGTAAATGGGCCGAGATTCAGAGAATAATATGCCTAACGCCCAAGCTACATCTTAGTTGGGCGGGAAAAGTACATATGAGGATGATTGTGCATAGGACACGTGTTAAGTGGTTTCTCTATTATATATTATACTAGGTTTGGTGCCCGACTTCGCCCGGGCTACCTCTATTTACCGTTAAACTTTATTTTCAATGAAATAAACTATGGTGGCCGTACCGCCCAATAACCTGACCCATCCGGCCCTTATTTTTAGTGGACTTGGACAAAAAAAATTGTGGTTAATGTGGTGTTATTTTGTTGGGGAAAGAGGGTGTTGGGTTAATGGGTGAAGGGTTAATATTAAGGGTAAAATGGTCAGTTTCCGAGATTTGGTATTAAGTATAAAAGAAAAGAGATTTTTGGTATAAGTTTTGAAAATAAATTATTCAAGGTATAAAATTTGAAAAAGTGTATTATATAACGTATAAATTATCAATTTACCCTAATAATAATAGATTAATTGACCCAACAATACATTTAAGTTACTCATGTAAAGAAGTAAATGGGCCGAGATTCAGAGAATAATATGCCTAACGCCCAAGCTACATCTTAGTTGGGCGGGAAAAGTACATATGAGGATGATTGTGCATAGGACACGTGTTAAGTGGTTTCTCTATTATATATTATACTAGGTTTGGTGTCCGGCTTCGCCCGGGCTACCTCTATTTACCGTTAAACTTTATTTTCAATGAAATAAACTATGGTGGAGTTGTCTAACTCACACGTTTACTATTAGTAAAATATTTTTCTATGACATATCTTGTAATTATAATGAAATATAAAATTTATTTTCAAATTATGAGACACGTTCACTACCCCGCTATTAATATTATTACTTTCACGACATTTTTTTGTTAATATCATTATGTTCACTACTCCCGTGGTTATTATTGTTTCTTTTACTAATTCCTCTATTTTTTTTTGTAAAATTCATTATTCCCGTTAATTTTTCCGGCCTATATTTAAATAAATAAAATATTTTCTTGAGACGATTGGTTATTTAATTGTTCATACTTTTTCTCATTGGTACCACTGTTACTTTCACTACATTCGTTGTTACATTCACTACTTCCACTGTCATTATTATAACTGTCACTACTCTCACTACTCTCACATTAATACTGTTAATTTTATTAATCTCGTTGCTGCTACTATTACTTTTACTACATTTAACTTAATTTATAATTCTATGATGATACTAATTAATTCCATAAGTATGGTGTGTTAATTTTAAGGAAAAATCACTATATTATTGTGTTTTCTAAATTTGATTACTTTAATTTAATGTAGTTTCCATAAATATTCTTCATCAAGGCATGTTTATATTATACTTTTAACCAAAACTATATAATATTTACATTGAGGTCCCTTTATCAGGTCCATCACACGGTGCTATCGATTTAAAACTATATAGTATATTTAATTTGTATAAATTTATTTAATTACATTGAAATCCCTTGGTTTCTGGAATTAATATATAGGCCCTGTTTGGTAAACAGCGGATTAATATTAGCAGAAGCAGATTTAGAAAGCAGATTTGACTAGCATAATGATTTAGCAGATTTGACTAGCAGATTTATTTAGCAGAATTGTTTTAGAGGTGTTTGGTAATTGACAGTTTTAGATTAGGAGATTGTTTAGATTCTTTGTAAAATGACAAATAAGGATATGAATAAATTATTTATTAAATATATAAAAGGAAAGGTAATATTGTTTAAGGGGGTAAATATGACAATTTTTTTTCATTCCAATCCGCTAACCTAATATGCTAGTAGGAGCAGCATATTGCAAAATAGCATATTGGACCCCAATATGCTATTTCAATATGCCATTAACCAAACGCTCTAAATAGCATATTCGTAAGTCAAACATGCTAAACCTCTCCAATATGCTGAAATTTGGCCAATATGCCATTTACCAAACAGAGCCATAGTATTGATTGATTGATTATAAAAAAGTATAATAGAGGAATATTATACCGCCTAGGTGTGATGGTATCCGTATAACTCTAAAAATTTGCCAAAATACATTATTTTTAGATGTAAATCCCAAAATTGCTCATGAATCTTTAACCTTCCATTTTTTAAGGAAAAAATTTATATTCATCATCGTCCTTTTATATGCAAATCTTTATCTCTTATTTTTTTTTCTCCAGTGTTATAGTTGTGCTTTGATATTCCATTTTATCCCAATCCATTTTCTACATACTTCTAATTTTCAACTTTTTAGGGAAATTCTACTGTGTATCTTTGAGTTTTTTTGTTTTCTATGTTGTATCCCTTGTTTTTTTTATATATTCTACATTGTACCCCTAAACTTGTTACTTATTTCTCCATCATAATCTCGTTTAACTCTCCATTAACGTTATCACTATCACTTTGGCCTTTATTCTAACTCAATGATGTTAAATCACCGTCCTATATAAGAAGCATCACAAATCACTTTTAGTAAGCACAAACTACCATTAAAAACATTTGTTGTGATTCATAACATGATAATGGAGATTTGATGAATTTTTAGTTAGATTCGTATACTATTTGGTGGGTTAATGAGTAATTCGGCGAACTAATAAGTAAATGAGTGGGTTATTGAGTAATTGGAATGATAAATAGACGATTTAATAGGTTAATTAAGAAACTAAGTTAGTAAAGACAATAAATAAGGTCACAGTATAGACTAATGTATAGAGTTCAAGGGTACACCATAGAATTTCAAAAATGTAGGGGTACAACACAGAAAACCGAAAAATTCGAGGGTACACCGTAGAATATCCCTAAAATTTAAAAAGTTACTCTGCAAAAAATTATTTCCATAACGTTATAAATTTTTCGCTGAACACATTTTTCCATTGTTGAATCAAGTAAGCCTTTTACTCTTTTAGTATCCCTCGTATCAATTATTCTGTATAAGAAGTATGTCTTCTTTACTAGTTTGAATGCCCGTGCGTTGCAACGGGGTAATTAGCTTATTTATAATGCAAAAAAAAATGTTATAAGCGTTTAATGTTTACATTATATGTCTAATGATTTTTTACATATTATTAAAATATCTCTTTCAAAAAAATAAAAGATTAATATATACGTGGGTTAACTCTTATTTATAATCACCCCACCTTATACTAATCTTTGGATGTGGGACAATTCTACTATTTATAAGTAATATATTCACAAAAATTGGATTTTTTCCTAATGTGGGACAATTCTAATATTTATACGTAATATATATTTATCAAACCTGCATTATTTTTCAATGTGGGCCAAATAACATACTCAGAATTACACCATCTTTTTTGCATTTAATTCGACATCAAACCAGACCTCGAATACCGAATACAGACAATTGTTACTCATTATATCTAATAGTTACATTTAAATTTAATAATATGATCAAGTACTCTCCATTAATATTTGTACGTTGTTTTTCTTCAAAAAAAAAATTAACATAATTGAGATACGGAAATTTCTCGTGGTACCCCTTAATTTTGTTAGATTTTCCATGTTACCCCTACTTTTAAAAATCTGCCTATGGTACCCTTGAGGTTCCATTTTTTTGCCCATGGTACCCCCTAATGTAAAGGTTGTTAAATGGACGTTAAGTTTGATGGTGTGACAATAAAATAACAATTAAAAAATAATACCCCCTTTATTGTTTTATTGGTACGGATATCTCTCTTTTAAATGCAAATTTAATTAACTATATCATTATAATATTGGAAATTTCTCATGGTAACCTTGAACTTTGAAACATTACACATGCTACCATGGACGTTGATTTTCTATTTTTTTTATCATAATTAAAATATGTGCAAATGGTAAGAACCTATACTCTAATTATAGAATATTTTTTAACACAATTCTAATTATATTATTTAAACATAGTATATTTACCACACCTACATTATTTTTCAATATGTGACATATAAAATTTATAGGTAGAAAGTATAATGATATAAACTTTTAAGAGCACTCCAAGACAATACTTAAGCGACTCAAAAGATTTTGGGTTGATGCCTAAGTACCAAGGATGCTCATAGAATCACCCACCTTATGCTATAATTCGATGTGGGAAAATTCTATTTGATAGTATATATTATAATAAATAAAAGATTTTCCAAACATTAACTTAGGTTAGAAATCATTATTGTAAAGACAGTAATACAAACTCTTTTAAGAGTTATCTCTGACAATACTTAAGGGAATCAAAAGATTTTGGGTTATGACTTCTATTTATAATCATAAGATCACCATGCCTTATGGTAATTTTCCAATGCGGGACAATTCTAATATTTATACATAGTATATTCACCACACTTATGTTACTTTTCAATGTAGGACAAATAACATACTAAGTACACCATTTTGTTTGCACCTACTTTGACATCAACCCTATTTAATAATGAGAAAATACAATACAATACAATACAATATACACTCTAATGATAACATTTTTTTTGTCACAATCTAATTATATAATTTTTATACGATACTTTTTTTTTCAAATGAAATATAACGTTTTTATATCAAAATTATAAATATCACTTTAATATAATATAGAAAATGTATATATATGGGACATTTCT
Organism: Silene latifolia; assembly: GCF_048544455.1. NCBI lineage: Eukaryota > Viridiplantae > Streptophyta > Magnoliopsida > Caryophyllales > Caryophyllaceae > Silene > Silene latifolia. The sequence goes on along the minus strand of NW_027413186.1, from coordinate 260,423 downwards.
ATTATTTATACATAATTTATTCACAACACCTACATTATTTTTCAATGTGGGACATATAACATACTAAAAAGTCTATATCTTTTATATCAAAAAAATTTGTATTAATACCTAAGTTTCAAGGATGCCTCCTATTTATATTTATAGAATCACCCTAACGTATACTATTATTTCAATGTGAGATATATAATTTAATTATTTAGACGTAGTATGTTCATAATGCCTACATTATTTTTCAACGTGAAAGATATAACATACCAAGAAATACATGTCTCTTCTTAAAAAAAAACCACTATTGTATACATATTATTTTTCTTTGAAGGTAAAACCACTTAGTCTCGATCATTAGATATGGATCTCTACATAGTACGTTTTGTATTGTGTCAGAAGACTACCATTAGTAAAACCTTTAGTTATTTTTTTATTTTCTTGTTCATGTTCTTAACTCTTTCCCGGGTAGTTGCCAACGATTTCAACTTTATTTTTTATATCATATTGTAGATAATGATAGAAAATCTTAAGAGCTCTTTAAAACAATATTTATGAGACTCAACAAATTTTGATGGATACATAAGTTCCAAATATGCATCCTATTTATAATCATAGGATTACATCACCTTATATTAATCTTTCGATGTGGGACAATTCTACTATTTATATGTAGTATATTCGCCACACCTACTTATTTTCCAATGTGGGACAAAACATACTAAAAAGTACACAATTTTACGTATTAAGAAGTACACCATCTTTAATATGTGCAAATATTATGAAATTTATACTCTAATGATAACATTTTTTAACACAAAGCTAATTATATTATTTTCATAATTTTTTTAACGATATTTTTTTGCCAAATGAAATGTAAAAGTTTGATATAAAAATTGGAAATATCACTTGAATATAAGTTCCAAATATGCATCCTATTTATAATCATAGGATCACATCACCTTATACTAATCTTTCGATGTGGGACAATTCTACTATTTATATGTAGTATATTCGCCACACCTACTTATTTTCCAATGTGGGACAAAACATACTAAAAAGTACACAATTTTACGTATTAAGAAGTACACCATCTTTAATATGTGCAAATATTATGAAATTTATACTCTAATGATAACATTTTTTAACACAAAGCTAATTATATTATTTTCATAATTTTTTTAACGATATTTTTTTGCCAAATGAAATGTAAAAGTTTGATATAAAAATTGGAAATATCACTTGAATATAAGTTCCAAATATGCATCCTATTTATAATCATAGGATCACATCACCTTATACTAATCTTTCGATGTGGGACAATTCTACTATTTATATGTAGTATATTCACCACACCTACTTATTTTCCAATGTGGGACAAAACATACTAAAAAGTACACAATTTTACGTATTAAGAAGTACACCATCTTTAATATGTGCAAATATTATGAAATTTATACTCTAATGATAGCATTTTTTAACACAAAGCTAATTATATTATTTTCATAATTTTTTTAACGATATTTTTTTGCCAAATGAAATGTAAAAGTTTGATATAAAAATTGGAAATACCACTTGAATATAATTTAGGAAACATACATATTATAATAATTAAAAGATTTTCCACTTTATTTTTTAGTTCAAAAATTATACTTTCCTAAATTGATTTTTGATGATGTGGACGCTCTCAGATCGCTCGAAAAAACTCTCTTTTATATATATATATATAGATTTTTTCCTAGAGCACTTGTAAATTAATTTAGTTCAAATAAATAATTTTGAAGATTTTGTTTGTTTCAACGTGAAGATGGGCAAGATGTGACTTGTGAGTCATTTATTACTTTTGTTAATGGTCTTAAATTTTATGTTTTGAATAAATAAATTATACCAAACGGAGAATGAAGATGATTATTTTATAATGGTTTTCTGAAAAATATCTTATCTTAATAAATAGAAGAACATTTAACCCCTCCTCCTTCATCCACATCACCACATTCAACCTTTTATTTAAAAAAAAAACAATAAGTGGGACCCACCGCAAAGAATGTGGATTAATTTCTAAAAAAATCATTTTGTACGTAAATATTTACGCTTAGGTTTTATACGTAACTCAAGAATAGTTCCGTCTTAATTTTTACACAATAATAAATTACAATAACAACAATAATAATAAAGTACAATAATTTTTTTTTATAATGAATTATACCGCAAATGCTCAGATCTGTGCAACCAAAAACGCGGACTAATCTTAGTGTTAAACAATTAGCCGATAAATTGATCAGAAAAATAATCTCACTTATCCAATTAATCACACAAAATTTCAATGTAACTACATAATGTGAAATAATTAAAAAAATTAATAGTTGACAAACAACTATGATGAATTCCGTCTGAGCGATATCATATGCTGGAGAAAGAAATCGCACATTAAAGAAAATATTAATTTGATCAAACTCATTCATCAAATTATTCTTTTAAATTAATAATTTAAACACCACATAAATTAATACACCACAGAAAATTCTTAAAAAAAATTATTAAAAAAAGTAAAAGATTTGCTAAACAAGAATCTCATGGATAGTGTCACTTGCATATTGTGAGAGGGCACTATCCGATTTCAGCTTGTGACGGATAGTACCCGTTTTCAATGAGAATTTGTGTATATGGAATTATATAAAAAACTATAACTTTAGAATATAATTTTATGGAATTCCGTTTTTAATTTTTTGCAATTTAGTCAAACTAAGTTTAATAAGCAATCCCGTGCAATTTTGCACGGGTTAAAACTAGTTTTAATAATAGCTATATTTAACGATAGATTATTTTATGAACGATTTGAGTGAATTAAGAAAAGAGAAATTGATCTTTTGCAACACTGCATTATTTTCATTGTTCTGCATGTTTTGGGTACTCTTTCAACAATTTATCAAGACGATATACTATTTGGTACGTTTATGGAGAATTTTTATTAAGATAATTTACGGGGTAAGGGAACAACTTTGTAAATATTAATTTTGAAAGGAGGGAAGCAAAAATGTAATTGCTAGGCACTGTAAGGACTAGGGAGTGAGTATAGAGTCTAAAATTAAACAATCAAGATGGATGACATTTAATTACGGGACCGTCTAATAATATGAGACCATTTTACGCAATAATTATTGTACAATTACACAAATGTGAAAATCAAGTTGTCTTTTTACATCATAATAAAATCTCATACTGTTTTACACAATAATTACTGATGAACGATTGAAAGGAGAGTAGAAGAATGAAAATTTTCAAACTATATTGTGTCATTTGTGTGGTTAGATCCTCAAATATTACTTTACAATTGACAACCTACAGCCTAGGTTGCACGGACACTCCTCCTAATCAGCGTTCCCGTGTCGGACACCCGTGTCAGACACGACACTCGTCGGACACACGTCAAAACGTGTCGGACACTTGTAAAGCCGTGTCTAACTTTCATCTTTTATTTGGGCACGTGTCCGACACGTGTCCATGGTATTTTGAGCCGTGTCCATGGTATTTGGACACACCTTCAAACGGAATCAAGTTGAATTTAAGGTAAATGACGAGAATTGTTATATGGTTGAATTTAGTGGGGAAATAAGCTGAATTGGAGACAAATAATGTTCTTTAGACCAGTAATGAAATGTCGAAATAGACTGATTATAAGTTGGTTTTTGGTTTTGGAAATGAGAATGAGTTATAATTAACGTAAGTTTTACTTTCACTTATTTAAATTTAATATTCAATACTTTTTCAAAAATAAAATCACACATATATAACTATAAAATATATATTTTATTAAATTTAAATGACGTGTCCCGTGTCCTAAATTTCATGGGATGCCGTGTCACGTGTCCGTGTCGTGTCAGTGTCCGTGTCCGTTTTGGTGCAACCTAGCCTACAGCCTTACAGTTTAGGCAAATGATAATCTAAATAGAAAATAGAGTATGTAATCTGCTACTCATTTAGAGGAGCGATCCTTTAAACACAAATTCTCATTTATGATGCATCACATATTTTTGACGAAAAAATGTATTCATTTTATGATAAAATGTGACCATATCTGATAAACAAGAATTTGTAAATGATTACTTTTAATTTTATCATAAAATGGTTACATTTCGATTGGTCACAAGGGAGACCAATAATTGTTCTTTAAATAGCTTGACTCAAAAAACTATCTTTCTAATAGGTTAAGCGTATTTATGAATGGTGTTATGATGACTAATAATTAAAATACGAGTACGTACTTTAGAATACAGTAAATTTGCCAGAATTTTCTTTGGCTCTCACATTTACGGATTGGCTCATATTTATGCAATATTACTTTCAAATTTATCCTGAGAAAATTTCTTAATTACCTTGGCCTTCGTAAGTATAAAATTTTAAAGCTTAACTATACATGTTATTTATATATGCCCGTGCAATTTTGCACGGGTTCTAAGCTAGTAATTTTATAATATAGATAGATGTGAAATGATATTTGACATGTTTTACTACCTCCGTCATTAAAAAAAACTAGTTAAAGTATCATTTGTAATTAGAGACGTTGGAGAGTTGTTGGGGGCCAACCATGTGGGCATGTCTTTATTGGATCCTCGCTATCCCCATCACAATAACATGTTAAAATGGTGCGTTATAATATTGTATAAGTGGTAGGTCGAGGTCGATTCACGAGACGGTGTGCTTTGGATTCTAAATCCATCTATCTTAATTTGTGCAAGTGTCACGATTAGTAGATTGGTTTTAGAACTATATTAATGAAACTAAACAACAAGAGCAAGATGTAAACAAGTAAATGAAAGGACTACGGTGTCATAGATTTATAAGAATAATCAAAGGGTTTCTACACATGCGAGTCTAAATTGGGTCAATGTTATAGTCGGACTATGGACCGAGGCTCTCGATCTTACGGCCTTACCTAGGTTGAGTCGGGTTATCTCTCGCGTACACTCATTCTACCCACCAACAAGTGCATGGTCTAACAACTCATAAGTAGGGATGGCAATGGATCCAGGATCCGCTCCAGATCCGCAGGATCCGGCCCGCATGGATCGGATATGGATCCTAATTTTTGGGACCCGTTGGATATGGATCGGATATGGATCCATTACTTATAAAGCGGATATGGATCTGGATCTCAACACTCAGATCCAGATCCGATCCGCAGACCCGTTTTCAATAAAAAAATAAACAAATTACTCATTACTTACTTCACAAGTCATAATTTTATAGTATAAAAAAAAAGTTGGTAGTGCATGCCGTAACTTAGTGATTGTTACTAGTTATGCCACTTAATTTGGCCACTGACATTGAATTTTGTAGACTCTATGTCACTTCGTAGTTTTAAAAGATGAAGTTGAAATGCTATTGTGTGCGTATAATATGCCATTGACCTAGTTTGTTATTGGCACACTTAATATCGCATGGGTAGTTCGTGTTGCTTAACTTATAACACTATTATGTTTGTTGTTTATTTTGATATTATCTTAGATCCGCATAGGATCCAGATCCGACCCGGACCTGACGGATATGGATATGGATCTGAGAAAATTGGACCCGTCGGATATGGATCGGATCTGGATCCAATAGGAAAAATGCGGATCTGGATCTGGATCTAGCTGGATCCGGTCCAGATCCGGCCCGTTGCCATCCCTACTCATAAGGCTCTCGATCTTATAGGAGTGTTGAATATATAGAGATTCATACAAGTTTTTCAAACAAGCATTTCATCAAACACTTAGTATGCAATAGTTGCACCACAACAATTAATCCATTTTGGAAGACTCAACAAACATAAATTCTACCCTTTAATCATCCTCTACTCCCTATTAACCCTAGCAAGGTTACTACTCACTAATCATCATGAGAACTAAACTAATATCAACAAAAAACAATAGACTTAACTAAGCATGATGATGTGGACCAAGTAAAAACAAAGGATTAAAAAGAGATAAGAAATGTACCAACTTGGAAAGTAAAGGTGAACATGAATAAAGATGGATCCTTGCATAAAGATGAAAAGTTATCACATAGTCTTCAAATACATACCCAACAAATCCAAGATGTAAACTATTGAAGGTGTAAATTGCAAGAACAATTATTGAAAGACTAAAGTGCTTGATGGAAAGATTAAAGGCTAATATACTTCTAATCTAAGAGGGTTTTTCTAATCTAGGATGGCTTCTAAGTAGGGATGGCAATGGGTAGGGTCTGGGTCGGGTCCACCAAGACCCGGACCCGGACCCGAGATTTTCCCTTTGGACCCGTACCCGACCCAGACCCGCAAGGGTCTAAAATTTGAGGACCCATACCCAGACCCTATGGGTAAGGGTCGGGTCTGGGTCTACCCGCGGGTCCGAGTTTCAGCCACTTTAATAGCAGGATTAACAGCTATGGGGTCTATAATATTAAAAAAAATTCATACTACTTTAACATTATGAGTTTATTAATCTCTATTGTACACTACCAAATCCAATATACATACCAAAGAGATTAAGAAAGACAAAGAAGACCTAAATTAATTTTACCTCCAAATACATGTGAAAGAATCAAACTCGGAACCCTAAAATCAATACCGTACTTGATAGCCATCTCCATCTGACCGTCGCTGGCTGCCGTTAATGGTGGTTGTCGGTCGCCGCCTATTAGAGAGGTGGTTGTCAGTCGCGTATCAGTGTTGTGGTGGTGGTTTCCTTGTGTCAGTGGTGGAGTGGCGGTATTGTCAGAAGAGTTTGGTTGGGTTTTATCACTTTATGGGATGAGGGAAGAGAAAGAGACTTTAGTTGTTTTGGTTTCTACGGTCTGCCAGTATGAATTCAGAAAAGTTGTGATTTTTTTTTTTAATAAAGGGTCTAAGGGTCGGGTATGGGTCTCATAACTTAGACCCGGACCCGGACCCAAAATATTTTCTTAAGACCCATACCCGGCCCATACCCATTGGGTATGAAAAAATGAGACTCATACCCGGCCCATTAGGGTCCGACCCTCGGGTATGGGTCGGTCCCCGACCCACTGTCATCCCTACTTCTAAGTCTAATGAAGCATAATCGAATCTAAGGAGGCATAATTAAAAATATTACAAACAACGTATTTATATCGGTTACAAGATTAGGCCTAACTAAGAGCAATAGCAATAGTAGTTCTTAGCATTGGGGTTATCACCAAGAACTTTATTTTAAAAGTTCTTCTATTGCATTTAAAAGTTGGTTCTTATTTTTAAGAACCAAGTTCTAAAATATTGAAAAATGTACAACCAATAAATATAACTTTGTAAAATGTGAGAAACCATATTACATTATTTATTTATAGTTTTTTTCCATCTAAGAACTTTATATAAAGTTCTTCTATTGTGAAAAAAAAATTCTTAAAAATTGGGGTTGGTGCATTGTGACATGGCATGTGAAGAACTTTATATAAAGTTCTACTATTGCTATTGCTCTAAGGACTTAAATATTGTATAAGCCCGCAAAACGAATCCATATCCTTGCAAGGGTCCAGTGCAACTCGTGGGGATTGGCTTTGGAATGGTGATCCCTGCTGAGGAACTTGTACGAGTTGCTGGTGAACTCACTCGAGTTGAGGCTGAGCTCGCCTGAGTTGATGGTGAACTCGCTCGAGCTCACCTGCTTGTTCTTCCTCTTTGTTCCTTGTTGCCCCATAATCTGTGGGGGTGGGACATGGGCTCATGGGGATTGTCCTATTAGCTCTTCTTATTGATCCTAAGGGCCCATGGCGCTTTGTCTCCTCTTCATGCTAATCTTCTATGCTCCTCAACTAGCTCCCAAGGTGCATAAAGACGAAAATTCTGCCTTGTTTGGCTCTTTTCCTACAAAACATGTAGAAATACGCTAAAAAGGCAAATAGAAAGCAATTGACTAGGTAAATGATTATAAAAGACCGTATTAGCATGCAAATGAGGTTGTTAAAGGGGGTAAAAGTGCGTAAATAAGAGCCACATCAGCATTGTTAAAACAAAAATATGGTCCCTTAATTTTTTAAAAATATCCCATATTTCATTTTTGGTTAATTCATTAGAAATATTAGTAAAAACACTTAAATTTATGGCTGAGATCCACAATTCCCTCACAACTTTAATTCTTGTGCAAAAGGGGTAATTTCAAGAATGGAGGGAATAAATAGATATGATATCATGGCTGACAGGGGTAGGAGTAAGGATAGCAACGGGTCGGGTCCACTAAGACCCGGACCCGTCACCTTCACTTTGAACCCGGCCCAGGCCCATACCCTATTGGGTTTAAAACCAAAGGACCCATATCAGATCCATCGGGTCTAGGTCGGGTCCGGATCTACCCGCGGGTCTGCCAATTTTATTACACCACCACATCAAGTTTGCTTCTTTTAAATTTCTAACCAAATTAATATACAGCCAATTCATGAGAAACACAACCAGACAAATTCCTACAAATTTTTGATCCATAAATTAGTTTAACACAAATCAGATTTATACTAAAACACGTATTAAATCAGTTTAATACGTAAATCGAAAGCAAATTAATTTAATACACAAATTAGTTTGATAAAAAAAAACACAAATCGAATCAGTTTCATACACGAATCGAAAGCAAATTAGTTCAATACACCAATCATAGTGATGGGGCATATTCTGCACCGCTGACCAAGTCAACATATTGAGCAAGGTCAAAGATATCCGCAACAATTCAACGACTTAGACAGCCTGGCCGATGCAGCCTATCGGCCTGTCACCTGGGTCTCGGCATGGCAACCACCAAGGGACACATATCCGCGTACTCATATCCAAGGACCCTCGGCCGGCCCGCCATAGGTCCATCGGCCGAGGGTAGAACGGTCTTTCCACCTGCTAGCCACTTGGCCACTTGGCCACTACGTGACAAAAGGTGAAAGTCTATAAATACTCCTCAACCTTCATTGAGGAAAGGATCCACGAATTAACCTAAGAATCACTATTCATCTGGTAATATCTTCCTTATCTCTCTACAATACATCCTTAGCCAAGTAACAACAACTTATCCCTCTAAGTTTACTGACTTGAGCGTCGGAGTGAGTACGCTTGCACAAAGCCAAGCCCTCGCCTCGTTCATTGTTGCAGGAGAGGCCGAGTGGAACGATAAAGACAAGAGGGATTCAACTCAAGACATCATTCTACAAGCCACGGGTGGTAACAATACTTGCTCTGGAATTACACCCGGAACAATTGGCGCCGGATGCCAGCAAGGTCCCTCTTAAGGAGGATGAGAAGCTGGCGATGAGGCTCTTTGAGGCGGACAAGAGTGGGGCAGCGGATAGTCATCCGGCACCTTAACGTACACCCACCGATCTTTCCAGTCCTTGCAAGAAGTAAGTTTGTCAACAGAGACATAACCTTGCTCCACTTGCACACTGTACCATCCGACGTGGCCAGAGATTGATGGCCGGAGATGATGAAGCCGGCGGAATAAATTCACCGTTGGGGCCTCTCCCTTGAAGAGACAAAGCCAGACAAAGCCGACTATGGTCCTCATAGCCAACGGGTGCAGTTGGGCAACAACAACGTTCATGGCCCTAATGATGGCCATAACGTATTCATTCAGCGGAAACCGGAGCCCGTACTCCAAGTGCCGCATGTATACGCCGGTGTAGCCCGGTGGAGGGCAACAGACGGCCTGACCCTCCTCAGGGATAACAATTTTGTATCCCCTGCCAAAGAAAAAATGGCCCTCGAAAAATTTCTCGCCGGAACAACTGGCGAACTTATGGGTCCAAGCACGGTCAAGGCGGACCTTACAGGCATCGCCGTGATCCATAACGTACTGCCTCCCCTCATCAGGACGAGCCTTTTCAGCATCATCACCAAAATCGTCTGCGTCATCATCGACATCATCGTCATCCTCCCATTCCTCCAAAATTTGAGGATCAACTACGGGAGAAGGAGACCTAGGACCCCCAAACCTTATCGGGATGGCATCTAGTATCCCCTCCCCATCAAGACGCGACGGGGAACCCCCCGGCGCAGAAGTGCTAGTCCCAGCGTCAGCAGAAGACATGATAGCAACGATTATTTAACAAAATAAGAAGTGAGGAAATTTGTTTGTTTACCTTGAAGAAAAACACTCGCCGGAGTAACAACTCTGAAAATTAGAAAAAGAAGCCCTTGAAAGTTTAGAGAGAAGAAAATTTTGGAGAGTATGAAATTGGTGGCCAATTTCACGGAATAACTGCCCTATTTATAGGGAAAAGCCCATGAAGAAGGACCAATCAGAGAGCAGCCCATGAAGCGCCAGCCAATCAGCAAACAGACACGTGTCAGACATGCAACCATGGAATGTCAATCGTTGCAACAGTTGAACGTCAATCAATGCAACAGTGACCAAGCGTCTTCAACACGCCCATTCACATCTCTTCGCCTACTCATCTTCCTCAACAAATTCCTAGGTATCTGTTCTCCGCCGGCCACATGATCAACCAAGCTAGGAAGCACCGGCCTGGGGGCAATCAAAAACAACCGGCACTCTCAACCCTGGTCTCGGCCAGCGTCACTTTCTCTTCCACATCGGATGCCCTTTACACATCCATGCGGAGGGGGATATATATGGTACGGCCTAATAAGAACCAGGCCGAGGTAGAAGAAGCCGATGCAGAAGATTTATTAAAAATTACTTACGCGGAATATACGCTCAAACATACATCGGAGCCCATACCACGGCATAGACTACGCTGGGGGCAAATTGATGGGGCATATTCTGCACCGCTGACCAAGTCAACATATTGAGCAAGGTCAAAGATATCCGCAACAATTCAACGACTTAGACAGCCTGGCCGATGCAGCCTATCGGCCTGTCACCTGGGTCTCGGCATGGCAACCAGCCAGCCGGGACACATATCCGCGTACTCATATCCAAGGACCCTCGGCCGGCCCGCCATAGGTCCATCGGCCGAGGGTAGAACGGTCTTTCCACCTGCTAGCCACTTGGCCACTTGGCCACTACGTGACAAAAGGTGAAAGTCTATAAATACTCCTCAACCTTCATTGAGGAAAGGATCCACGAATTAACCTAAGAATCACTATTCATCTGGTAATATCTTCCTTATCTCTCTACAATACATCCTTAGCCAAGTAACAACAACTTATCCCTCTAAGTTTACTGACTTGAGCGTCGGAGTGAGTACGCTTGGCACAAAGCCAAGCCCTCGCCTGCGTTCATTGTTGCAGGAGAGGCCGAGTGGAACGATAAAGACAAGAGGGATTCAACTCAAGACATCATTCTACAAGCCACGGGTGGTAACAATACTTGCTCTGGAATTACACCCGGAACAATTGGCGCCGGATGCCAGCAAGGTCCCTCTTAAGGAGGATGAGAAGCTGGCGATGAGGCTCTTTGAGGCGGACAAGAGTGGGGCAGCGGATAGTCATCCGGCACCTTAACGTACACCCACCGATCTTTCCAGTCCTTGCAAGAAGTAAGTTTGTCAACAGAGACATAACCTTGCTCCACTTGCACACTGTACCATCCGACGTGGCCAGAGATTGATGGCCGGAGATGATGAAGCCGGCGGAATAAATTCACCGTTGGGGCCTCTCCCTTGAAGAGACAAAGCCAGACAAAGCCGACTATGGTCCTCATAGCCAACGGGTGCAGTTGGGCAACAACAACGTTCATGGCCCTAATGATGGCCATAACGTATTCATTCAAATAAAACCGGAGCCCGTACTCCAAGTGCCGCATGTATACGCCGGTGTAGCCCGGTGGAGGGCAACAGACGGCCTGACCCTCCTCAGGGATAACAATTTTGTATCCCCTGCCAAAGAAAAAATGGCCCTCGAAAAATTTCTCGCCGGAACAACTGGCGAACTTATGGGTCCAAGCACGGTCAAGGCGGACCTTACGGGCGTCGCCGTGATCCATAACGTCATCGCCTCCCCTCATCGACGAGCCTTTTCAAAGATCATCACCAAAATCGTCTGCGTCATCATCGACATCATCGTCATCCTCCCATTCCTCCAAAATTTGAGGATCAACTACGGGAGAAGGAGACCTAGGACCCCCAAACCTTATCGGGATGGCATCTAGTATCCCCTCCCCATCAAGACGCGACGGAACCCCCGGCGCGAGTGCTAGTCCCGGCGTCGGAAGACATGATAGCAACGATTATTTAACAAAATAAGAAGTGAGGAAATTTGTTTGTTTACCTTGAAGAAAAACACTCGCCGGAGTAACAACTCTGAAAATTAGAAAAAGAAGCCCTTGAAAGTTTAGAGAGAAGAAAATTTTGGAGAGTATGAAATTGGTGGCCAATTTCACGGAATAACTGCCCTATTTATAGGGAAAAGCCCATGAAGAAGGACCAATCAGAGAGCAGCCCATGAAGCGCCAGCCAATCAGCAAACAGACACGTGTCAGACATGCAACCATGGAATGTCAATCGTTGCAACAGTTGAACGTCAATCAATGCAACAGTGACCAAGCGTCTTCAACACGCCCATTCACATCTCTTCGCCTACTCATCTTCCTCAACAAATTCCTAGGTATCTGTTCTCCGCCGGCCACATGATCAACCAAGCTAGGAAGCACCGGCCTGGGGGCAATCAAAAACAACCGGCACTCTCAACCCTGGTCTCGGCCAAATATCACTTTCTCTTCCACATCGGATGCCCTTTACACATCCATGCGGAGGGGGATATATATGGTACGGCCTAATAAGAACCAGGCCGAGGTAGAAGAAGCCGATGCAGAAGATTTATTAAAAATTACTTACGCAGAATATACGCTCAAACATACATCGGAGCCCATACCACGGCATAGACTACGCTGGGGCAAATTGATGGGGCATATTCGCACCGTGACGACCAAGTCAACATATTGAGCAAGGTCAAAGATATCCGCAACAATTCAACGACTTAGACGGCTGGCCGATGCGGCCTATCGGCTGTCACTGGGTCTCGGCATGGCAACCACCACGGGGACACATATCCGCGTACTCATATCCAAGGACCCTCGGCCGGCCCGCCATAGGTCCATCGGCCGAGGGTAGAACGGTCTTTCCACCTGCTAGCCACTTGGCCACTTGGCCACTACGTGACAAAAGGTGAAAGTCTATAAATACTCCTCAACCTTCATTGAGGAAAGGATCCACGAATTAACCTAAGAATCACTATTCATCTGGTAATATCTTCCTTATCTCTCTACAATACATCCTTAGCCAAGTAACAACAACTTATCCCTCTAAGTTTACTGACTTGAGCGTCGGAGTGAGTACGCTTGGCACAAAGCCAAGCCCTCAGTTCGTTCATTGTTGCAGGAGAGGCCGAGTGGAACGATAAAGACAAGAGGGATTCAACTCAAGACATCATTCTACAAGCCACGGGTGGTAACAATACTTGCTCTGGAATTACACCCGGAACAATTGGCGCCGGATGCCAGCAAGGTCCCTCTTAAGGAGGATGAGAAGCTGGCGATGAGGCTCTTTGAGGCGGACAAGAGTGGGGCAGCGGATAGTCATCCGGCACCTTAACGTACACCCACCGATCTTTCCAGTCCTTGCAAGAAGTAAGTTTGTCAACAGAGACATAACCTTGCTCCACTTGCACACTGTACCATCCGACGTGGCCAGAGATTGATGGCCGGAGATGATGAAGCCGGCGGAATAAATTCACCGTTGGGGCCTCTCCCTTGAAGAGACAAAGCCAGACAAAGCCGACTATGGTCCTCATAGCCAACGGGTGCAGTTGGGCAACAACAACGTTCATGGCCCTAATGATGGCCATAACGTATTCATTCAGCGGAAACCGGAGCCCGTACTCCAAGTGCCGCATGTATACGCCGGTGTAGCCCGGTGGAGGGCAACAGACGGCCTGACCCTCCTCAGGGATAACAATTTTGTATCCCCTGCCAAAGAAAAAATGGCCCTCGAAAAATTTCTCGCCGGAACAACTGGCGAACTTATGGGTCCAAGCACGGTCAAGGCGGACCTTACAGGCGTCGCCGTGATCCATAACGTACTGCCTCCCCTCATCAGGACGAGCCTTTTCAGCATCATCACCAAAATCGTCTGCGTCATCATCGACATCATCGTCATCCTCCCATTCCTCCAAAATTTGAGGATCAACTACGGGAGAAGGAGACCTAGGACCCCCAAACCTTATCGGGATGGCATCTAGTATCCCCTCCCCATGTGTCAAGACGCGACGGGAACCCCCTGCGCGAAGTGCTAGTCCCGCGTCGGCGAAGACATGATAGCAACGATTATTTAACAAAATAAGAAGTGAGGAAATTTGTTTGTTTACCTTGAAGAAAAACACTCGCCGGAGTAACAACTCTGAAAATTAGAAAAAGAAGCCCTTGAAAGTTTAGAGAGAAGAAAATTTTGGAGAGTATGAAATTGGTGGCCAATTTCACGGAATAACTAACTATTTATAGGGAAAAGCCCATGAAGAAGGACCAATCGAGAGAGCGGCCCATGAAGCGCCGCCAATCAATCAAGAAATGACACGTGTCGGACATGCAACCACGGAATGTCAATCGTTGCAACAATTGAACGTCAATCAATGCAACAGTGACCAAGCGTCTTCAACACGCCCATTCACATCTCTTCGCCTACTCATCTTCCTCAACAAATTCCTAGGTATCTGTTCTCCGCCGGCCACATGATCAACCAAGCTAGGAAGCACCGGCACTGCCTGGGGCAATCAAAAACAACCGACTCTCAACCCTGGTCTCGGCCAACAATCACTTTCTCTTCCACATCGGATGCCCTTTACACATCCATGCGGAGGGGGATATATATGGTACGGCCTAATAAGAACCAGGCCGAGGTAGAAGAAGTCGATGCAGAAGATTTATTAAAAATTACTTACGCAGAATATACGCTCAAACATACATCGGAGCCCATACCACGGCATAGACTACGCTGGGGGCAAATTGATGGGGCATATTCTGCACCGCTGACCAAGTCAACATATTGAGCAAGGTCAAAGATATCCGCAACAATTCAACGACTTAGACAGCCTGGCCGATGCAGCCTATCGGCCTGTCACCTGGGTCTCGGCATGGCAACCACCAAAGGACACATATCCGCGTACTCATATCCAAGGACCCTCGGCCGCCCGCCATAGGTCCATCGGCCGAGGGTAGAACGGTCTTTCCACCTGCTAGCCACTTGGCCACTTGGCCACTACGTGACAAAAGGTGAAAGTCTATAAATACTCCTCAACCTTCATTGAGGAAAGGATCCACGAATTAACCTAAGAATCACTATTCATCTGGTAATATCTTCCTTATCTCTCTACAATACATCCTTAGCCAAGTAACAACAACTTATCCCTCTAAGTTTACTGACTTGAGCGTCGGAGTGAGTACGCTTGGCACAAAGCCAAGCCCTCGCCTTCGTTCATTGTTGCAGGAGAGGCCGAGTGGAACGATAAAGACAAGAGGGATTCAACTCAAGACATCATTCTACAAGCCACGGGTGGTAACAATACTTGCTCTGGAATTACACCCGGAACACATAGTAATAGCAAAACACAAATCGAACCAATTTACCCTAAAACAAATTAGTACACAAACCCTAAAATAAGGGATGAATTAGGGACAATAGGAGTTCTTCGTTGTTGTTCTTGCCGATGCCGGTGGTCGTGTGATGGCCGTCGTCCGAGCTCAGCATGTTATGGTTCTAATGAAGCAAGTTTTGACTTATTTGTGTAATAGTGCGAGGATTAAGAGAGGGTGGGCGAATAGGGATATTGTTTTGTATTATTGCTAACTTACTGCTCGTGTGTGCGTGTTTTACTCGGTTTTTTAACTTTTTTTCTTTAAAATTGAACGAGTCTAAGGGTCAGGTCTCGTAAATCAGACCCAAACCCGTACCTGAATATTTTATTTACAACCCATACCTGAATATTTTATTTACAACCCATACCCGACCCATGTCCATAGGGTCCCAAAAAACAAGATTCATACCCGACCCATCTAGATCCGACCTAAAGGGTCTAGGTAGGGTCCCCGACCCACTAGCATCCCTAGTTAGGAGTTAGGACCACATTGTGAGTTCTCCTAGAATTGTTGGAGATGGCTCAAAATGTCAGAGGTTCTATCTTTTGACTTTAGACAAGAAACCTAGCTAGCTTTGAGATCCCAACTCCCATGGAAAAGCGTCCCGGACTTTGAGATTCTATGGATTCGACCTGAGAATCTATGAATTCCCCCTTCACGAACAAATTCATTTCCCTATGAGAGCCTAGTTAATCAGGATTGGCCCTTCTGAAAAAATTGGGATTGGAAATTCCCATTCACAACAATGAACTGAAATTCAGTTTTGTTTTGCGAGTAATTAAAATGGCACTTCACAAAAAAAAATTTAAAAAAAAAAAAAAAAAAAAAAAAAAGTGAACTAAAATTATACCATGACATCAAAAATAACCCAGTAAATACTGCAGAAACACTTCCAAGAAGAAAATTTCGGCCACAAATCATGATTGGAATAGCAGCAGCTTCTACTCAACAAAGACCAGTTCCAAAAGAAACAAACATGACATATCTATATTGTTTCAGTCTAATTCATGGGCATGGTGGTTTTGAAGATGGGGCGAAACAAAGGGAACTGAAACAAGTGGAGAAGTTGTCATCCAAAAGATGGTTCCCGAATATCCGTGAATCATGACTGCTCTTCTTCATCACTGTCATCTCCAAAAACTGAGGCCACTGGTACCTTTGGCTTCTTTGCAATAGCACCAACTGGTTTCTGTTAAAAGACAACAGATAAAAAGCACCAACACTCAATCAATGGACACTAGAGCGAAATAACTCGATGAAAAATGAATATTGATCAAAAGTTTTCTGCAATTTACATGCTCCCTCCCTCACCCTCTCCTTGAACGATGACAAGGGATCATAGTTTGACTTGATGGTCAATCTGTGTCAGCTTTGAGTCTTTGACCATTAATGACTCAAATATATGTAGATATACCATGTAAAATTTCTCACAATTTAGCAAAAATACTTTCTTCGAATAGTTGTCGGAATTGTATTTTATGAAAATGCATCAATCAAAGTTGATATTTATTGACCCCTAACAATCAAATGAAATCCAGCAATCTGCAGCTCCTTCTCCTCGCCCTCTCCTTATATGACGAATTGACAGGAAAACGAGGGATTATTGCTAAAATAATTGGGATTGACCGTATAACAATTCATAACCTCCACCTCAAAGTATCCATTTTCTCAGCAGTGAATGAATCTCTTGGCTAAAAGGAGAAGGAAAAGTTTGCAATCGGAAGCTCACATAGTCACATGTAGTGCGAGGAAGGTTTCTGCAAACGTACTCTGAATCGATATTTCTCCATTTATATACGGAGTACTATTTAATTCATCCAAAAGACATTTATATGGAAAAGCTATTTTCTATGATGAATGTAAATATTTTATAATCATGATATGATTTTATTATTTTAAAACTTAATCATTGGTCAAAAGTTTTAAAATTTGATTACAAAAGTCAAAACTAAGATCACTTTGGGATGGAGGATTTACTGATTTAGGAGACACAGGTTAAAGCAGTCAACATACAGTTCATGCACAAACTCACAAGCTAACATCAAGAAAATGCAGGGAAAGAACGTACTTTAGACAAACCACTTTTGACAGAAAATCCAAACTTAAGTGCTTTTCGCTGATCAATTTCAAGGGGTATAGCAGCACCTTTTGTAGCATGTGAATCAGCACTCCCAGATGGTTCTTGATCTTGCAGTTGTTGCTTGCGAGCATCAGTGCTGATGACAATATACATGCAATATAAGATAACATTTCTATTTCAGGAACACTCTGAAGCACATGATAAAGCACCTACATTTGAGCAAACTTAGCCATTTCTTTCTCCTGTCGTTGCTGCTCTCGCTTTTGTCGATCATCACGGTTGCTACCATGCATCTCTCTCATCTCCTTAAAGCGCTGGAAAATAATTAAACAGACTGGTTATAGTTTAAGTAACTAGTCTCCTGAGAGACAGCCTCTTATACCCATATACCCATAAACCCAGTAAAATCTGAATCTACGGAAATAACTACACCAAGGCCCATAATATGCAGAAGTCCCATGATAATCACATCATGAGGCTGTCAAACAAGAATTTCTGTTGTTTGAGGTGCCACATATTGAAAAAGTCCAGAGAGGAAAAAAAAAAACAAGTAGACTCAGTGACTACCTTTCTGTGATTATGATCATAGGAGCTCAGGTGAGCTTCAAATTCCATAGCCAACTTGTATTGCTTGTTACAGAGATGACAGAAGAACACTTTGTGTATTTCTTTCACCTCAGTTTGAATTTTCTGCTCCCGTTCTGCTATCACCTGATTTCAATATATGCACGAAGCAGCAGAAGAACCCACCAGGTAATAAAAACTGCAGGAAATTCTCAAGAGCTTCCAAAGTGGATGTTCGCTTATGACATACCAATCCCCTCAAAAGACACGCATATACGCTATATGCTGCCTTCTGTTATTAGACGTACGTTTCAAAGAGAGTAAAGAATCAAATCACTTTATCTAACACTTTTATGACTACTTCTAACTATAAACTGATGTAAATTGTAAATCTTTGGAAGGCATACCTCTCTCTTCTTTGCAACTTCCTCTGTTTCTTCTACTTCAATATCTAACTTTCTACGCTGTATATTCTCCTCTGCAGTAAAATAATCATCTTCCTCCTGCTTCCCAATGCCTAGTTTGGGATCTCTAATACCAGATTTTATTGGCTCAATAATACCTGCAAAGGTCAAAGGGAACATAAATTTTGTGTCAGCTCAGTATATGAATAAGCTGAAATTAAAAGGTTCCAAGGACAGACACCGTTACACTAAGGGGTCGTTTGGTTCAATAAGGCGGAATGGAATGGAATGGGGTTTGATAGTATAGGGGTACGGGGTTCTAAATCCATACTTGCTTAATGTTGTTTGGTTCACCATAAATTTGTAGAAGGGAGGAATGGAATTTGATTCCAAGGAAGGAGGGTGGTTATGGGATTCCAAGGGGTTGGGGTGGAGTTATAATCCATTAGGTATCTAACTCCATTTCAAATCACCCCAACCAAACAATGGAATGGATCAAATCCATTCCATTCCAAATTAACCAACCAAACAGCCCCTAAGAATCTCCAACGCATCAAAGAACCCAGATGAACTTGAAGGCCTCGCTTGGAAACTTAGACTGGGCAATTATTAGGGGGCTAATGCCAGAAGAATGAAAGTAGGAGGTCGAGGTGGTGATGGATAATGAAATAAGAGAAAATAAGCTTATAACTATCTCATTAAAGGCTTGCATGGGAAGGATGTAATTTTTACTAGGGTAATAGAGCTAGGGTAATATGACTAAACTGAAATTAAAAGGTTCCAAGGACAGACACCGTTACACTAAGAATTTCCAAAGCATCAAAGAACCAAGATGAACTAGAAGGCCTCGCCTGGAAACTTAGATGTGGGGAATTGTTAGGTGGATAATGGCAGATGAATACAAATTAGGAGGTCGAGGTGGTGATGGATAACGAAATAAGATAAAATAAGCTTATAATTATCCCATTAAAGGCTTGCTTGGGATGGAGGTAATTGTTACTAGAGTAATAGAGCTAAAGTGAACTAAACATTGTAGGAAAGTGATGGTAGTGGAAGATTGAAATGAGGAAGATAGCGTAAAAGTCCCTCGGGTAAGGGAGGAATAGAGGAATAGTTACCCACCTCTCCCCTAAGTAATGTTTTAACATTTAACCCCATATGGAGGTAATGATTCCTTCCACACCTCCTCTTTTCACCCTCCTCAACCATCACTAACTACCAATCTCCTCCCATTTTTGGTTCATTTGAGCTCTATTACACTAGTAACAATTACTTACATCCCAAGCGAGTCCTAATGGGCAAAAGTTACCCACCACCCATATGAGTAACATATTACTCACACGATCTCATATGGGAGAAAGAATTCCCCTCATCACCTCTGGACTTTCCTTTGATCATTCCTTTACAACGCTTCACCGCCATCTTTCCTCCTTTTCTATTTTGTTTCAAACTAGTTTAGATCTCGCGCAATGCATGCACGATATATATATATATATATATATATATATATATATATATATATATATATATATATATAGAGAGAGAGAGAGAGAAGGGATCAACTAAGTCCACCATATGTATTTGAGTCCATAAGTCCTTCTAAGGGTCATTGGATGAAGGCAATGGAAGGCTAGGATTTGATGTCAATATGTGGCTACAAATTAATCCCTCCACCTTTTCTCTAATTAACTCATCAATTCAATTAACCTACCTCACTAATCATTCATCATCTCATTATCACAACTCCTCCTCTCTCTACATCTCACTTCTTCTTCCTCTCTAAAAACCCAAAAAAATCAAAACCCAAAAAAATACAAAACCCAAATAAATCATTTATTCATTTCTTCTTCATTCACCACCACCCACCACTACCCCACCCGACACCCCACTGCCGCCGGTAACTTTTATAAATTCGTTGTTTTTTTTTTTTCCAGATTTTGCGTCTTATTTCCGTCACTTTTTTTTTCAGATTTTGTGTTAAATTTGTTGTTTGGGGTCGGTTTATTTTATTTGTTATTTTTTGTTGTTATTTATTCTTTTCAAATCTCTTCTTGTTATACGTTTTTTTTTTTAAGATTTCGGGTTTTAAATCTCGTTTTTTTTTTTTGAGATACTTTTTTTTCATCTAATATCTACTAAAATATTTTTCATAAAATTTGTGTTTTAATCTTAGCTATATAAAAATTCTTATAATTTGTTGATTTTAATCTTATATTTCACATTTTTATTTAAAAATGATATAAAATGACTAAAGTTACACAGTTATGGGCAAACGTTATACTGTTATGGACTAAAGTTATACAAAAGTTATATTGTTGTTATTTATTCTTTTCAAATCTCTTCTTGTTATACGTTTTTTTTTTAAGATTTCGGGTTTTAAATCTCGTTTTTTTTTTGTGAGATACTTTTTTTTCATCTAAGATCTACTAAAATATTTTTCATAAAATTTGTTGTTTTAATCTTAGCTATATAAAAATTCTTATAATTTGTTGATTTTAATCTTATATTTCACATTTTTATATAAAAATGATATAAAATGACTAAAGTTACACAGTTATGGGCAAAAGTTATACTGTTATGGACTAAAGTTATACAAAAATGGACTAAAGTTATACAAATAAGGTCTAAAGTTATACAAAATTGACTAAAGTTATACAAATATGGACTAAAGTTATACATATAAGGACTAAAGTTATACAAAAATGGACTAAAGTTATACAAAAATGGACTAAAGTTATACAAATATCTACATTAGCAATGTGTTGAACTTCTACTCAATGAATGTATAACTCTAGTAACGATATGAATAACTTATATTCAACGAATGTATAACTCCAGTAGAAATGTGTGTAATTTCAATGAAAGTATAACTTTTGTTTTCTCAATTCTCTTTGTTGACAAATGAAAAAAAAATATAAGCATAACAACAAAAAATAACAAATAAAAACCAACACTATAAATTTGAATTTATATAAGTACTGTTTGTATAAATTTAGTCCATATTTGTATAATTGTAGTCCATTTTTGTATAACTTTAATCAATTTTTGTATAACTTTAGTCCATTTTTGTATAACTTTAGTCCATATTTGTATAACTTTAGTCCTTATTTGTATAACTTTAGTCCATATTTGTATAATTTACACAAATTTGTCAGTGAAGTTGCATAGTATAACTTCAGTCATTTTTTTTATATCTTTAGTCCAAATTTGTATAACTTTAGTCCAAAATTGTATAACTTTAGGAATATAAATTCAGATTTGAAACCAACACAATAAGAAGATGAGATTAAAGTTACTTTAGTCATATAGTCCAAGTTTATGTAACTTTAATGTTTGAAGTGTATAACTTTAGTCGTAAGTAGTGTAACTTTAGTAGCATATAGTATAACTTTAGTTGTATTCACATATAGTTTTGAAAATTAAAATAAAAAAAAATTAACAAATGTAAATTGTAAACAAAAATTATAAAGTAGAAAAAACCGTAAATCTCACCAATACTAGATCTAAAATAAAAAAACCGAACAATTTACTATTAAATCTCACCAATACTAGATCTAAAATAACAAAAACCCGTTAATCTAACAAAAAACCCCGTAAATCTAAGAAAAAAACCAAATAACAAAATCATGATTCGTCAAAAAAAAGGGTTTAACTTTAGTGCATAATGATATAACTTTTGTTCTAAATAGTGCAACTTTAATGTTTAAAGGGTATAACTTTAGTCAAAAAAAAACCAAAATAAAAAACAAAACCAAACAAAACAAAACAAACTTGAATGGTTATGTAACTTCAATTTATATAATGTATAACTTTAGAGGTTAATTGTGTAACTTTAATGTTAAAAGGGTATAACTTTAGTCGTAAATAGTGCACCCTCAGTCATAAATAGTGTAAATTTAATAAATGTTAACAAAAATTTCAAAAATAACAAATTAGAAATTAAAATCAACAAAGATCAAAAATTAGAAAATACAATACAATAACAAATAGCAATACAAAACAAATAACAATAACAAGAGTCCATTTTTGAAATAATGGTCAAAAATAAAATATTTGTCGTTTTGGGTCGGTTTTGAAAATATTTGTCAAAATGGTGTCCACGTAGGCTCGGGATTTCTAGACCTGAAACACGCCACTACTAATGGCGTATTTTGTGAAGGAAACACGCCATTAGTAGTGGCGTGTCTTTACAACAATTTTTTCCTCAACCGATCAATTTAAATTTAAAAAAAAAAAAAAAAAAAAAAAAAAAAAAAAAAAATTTACATAAGACACGCCATTAGGGGTGGCGTGTTTCCCCTCCGAAACCCGCCATTCCCAATGGCGTGTTTGTTTTAGTCCATTTTTTAATGAAGTTTCTTTCCGTACTCATTACAAACACGCCATTGGTAGTGACGTGTTTTAGGTCCAGAAATCCCGAGCCTACGTGTACACCATTTTGACAAATATTTTCAAAACCGACCCAAAACGACAAATATTTTATTTTTGACCATTATTTCAAAAATGGATTCCAATAACAACCAAATAACAAAAAAAAAAAATTAACAACAAAAAAACAAAAAAAAGTAAATCTGAAAAATGACAAAAACAATAACACCAACTAACAAAAACAAAAACAAAAAAACAACCATCAGCCTTAATTTAGCAATAACAACAAAAACAAAAAAACAAATAACAATAACACCAACTAACAAAAACAAAATAAAAAAACAAACAACAAAATAAAAAAAAAGTAATTCGGAAAAAAGAAAATGAGGAGGGAGGCGGGTGGTGGAGAGCAGGTTGTTCGTGGAGAGGAGGGTGGCGAGGCGAGATCTGGACGGCTGTGGACGAGTGCGGCGGTGGCTGGTGGTGTGGTATGGTGGGTGTGGTGTCGGTTGGTGGTGTGGCGTGTTGGGTGTGGTGTCGGGATGAGGAAGGAGGGTGTCGGTGTGTGGCGGTGAGGAGGGAGGAAGGGACAAGATGGTGGTGGGGTCGGGTTGGTGTGTCGGCTGGGGTGGCAGTGATAGGGTGGTGGTGGGGGTCGGGTTGGTGTGCCGGGAGAAGAGGAAGGACGGGTTTTTTTTTCATATTTTTTGGATTGATTTGTTTTTGTTTTGATTAGGGTAGATTTGTTTTGAGAGGAGAATGGGAGAGGATGTAGAGAGAGGGGGGGAGTTTGTGATAATGAGACTGAATGTTTAGTGAGGAAGGAGTATGTGATAATGAGTGAAGAATGGATTAGTGAGAAACTTAATTGCAATGAGGAGCTAATTAGAGGAGATGAATTTCTGGCCATCCATTGAGATCTAATCTCAACCTTCCAACCCTTCTCTATATAAGTCCCTTACATCTTATAAGGCCCTAAGTCCTTATAAGGACCATAGGATGGAGGGGATGGAAGGTTGAGATTATATAGAGAAGGGTTCTCATAAGTGCCTTACATCTTATGAGGCCCTAAGTCCTTATAAGGACCATAGGATGGAGGGGATGGAAGGTTGAGATTATATAGAGAAGGGTTCTCATAAGTCCCTTACATCTTATGAGGCCCTAAGTCCTTATAAGGACCATAGGATGGAGGGGATGGAAGGTTGAGATTAGATCTCAATGGATGGCCAGAAATTCATCTCCTCTAATTAGCTCCTCATTGCAATTAAGTTTCTCACTAATCCATTCTTCACTCATTATCAATAACTCCTTCCTCACTAAACATTCATCCCTCATTATCACAAACTCCTCTCTCTCTACCTTCTCTCTCATTTTTCTCTCAATAAACAAAATCAAAACAAAAACAAATCAAACAAAAACAAATCAAACAAAAAAAAATCTGAGAAAAAAAAAAAAAAAAACTCCCTCCTTCCTCCCTTTGTCCTACCCGCCCCCACGCAACACAACCACCCCGCCGCCGCCACCGCCAACTCGCACCCCACCACCACCAGTCACCCTCTCGCCACAACCATCCTCCCGTCACGACAGCAACAATAACAAACAACAACACCGACTTCGACAACCTGCCGCCCGTGCTCATTCGCCATCGCCGCCGCCACCATAGACGACCACCACCGTGTCATTCCAGATCTGGGGTGAGTGGAGAATTTCTCATGCGTCGAAGTGGTGGTTTGACCGCCTTCAACATCCACCTTTTTTCTTCTCCTCTCCATTACCACCTTTCACTCTTTTAAAAAAAAAAATTGAAAACTCAGATTTCGTGAGATTTAGTGATCTTTGTTTTGTTTTTTTTTTTTTTTTTTTTTTTGTTTCTTGTTTTACGGGAATGGTGATTTTGGTTTTTTGTTTTTGGTTTTTGGTGTTTCTTTTTTCTTTTTATTGTTTTTTATTCGGTTGATTGGTAGGGAGAGTTAGTGGATCATTTCTTGTTTTATTTTTTTGTTTGTTTCTTGTTTTACGGGAATCAATACGATATCCCTGTCTTTTTTGTTAAATTTTCAGATCCTTTTTTGTTAAATTCCTTTTAAAATGATGATGAGGATGAATGTTGTGTGGTGTTGTTGACTAAAGTTATACTCTTTACTTCATATTTATTTGGTTTTTATAAAAGTTATACTATTTACGACTAAAGTTATACACTTAAAACATTAAAGTTATACTATTTACGACTAAAGTTATACCCTTAAAACATTAAAGTTATACTATTTACGACTACAGTATTACCCTTCAAACATTAAAGTTTATTATTTACGACTAAAGTTATACCCTTCACAAATTAAAGTTATACTAATTACGACTAAAGTTATATCTTGTCTTGTTTTTTTTTTTTTCAAATGTCTTATTTTGCATTTTGATATTTAGAAAATGGCTTTTTTTTTTCCAGATCTAGTATTGTTGGTGAAAAGTTAGTATTGCTGGTTTTTAGGATTTCGGTTATATATTGGACTAAAGTTATAAGTTTGTTGGACTAAAGTTATACGATTTTGGACTAAAGTTATACAAAAAATTGGACTAAAATTTACATAAAATTATATAAATTCCAACTAATTTATCGAAAATGACTAAAAGTTATACAAAAATAGACTAAAGTTATACGATTTTGGACTAAAGTTATACGATTTTGGACTAAAGTTACACGCTTTTGGACTAAAGTTATACAAAAAATTGGACTAAAATTACATAAAATTATATAAATTCCAACTAATTTATCGAAAATGACTAAAAGTTATACAAAAATAGACTAAAGTTATACAAATATGGACTAAAGTTATACAAATAAGGACTAAAGTTATACAAATATGTATACAAAAATGGACTAAAGTTATACAAAAATTGATTAAAGTTATACAAAAATGGACTACAATTATACAAATATGGACTAAATTTATACAAACAGTACTTATATAAATTCAAATTTATAGTGTTGGTTTTTATTTGTTATATTTTGTTGTTATACTTATATTTTTTTTTCATTTGTCAACAAAGAGAATTGAGAAAACAAAAGTTATACTTTCATTGAAATTACACACATTTCTACTGGAGTTATACATTCGTTGAGTAGAAGTTATTCATATCGTTACTAGAGTTATACATTCATTGAGTAGAAGTTCAACACATTCCTAATGTAGATATTTGTATAACTTTAGTCCATTTTTGTATAACTTTAGTCCATTTTTGTATAACTTTAGTCCTTATTTGTATAACTTTAGTCCATATTTGTATAACTTTAGTCAATTTTGTATAACTTTAGACCTTATTTGTATAACTTTAGTCCATTTTTGTATAACTTTAGTCCATAACAGTATAACTTTTGCCCATAACTGTGTAACTTTAGTCATTTTATATCATTTTTATATAAAAATGTGAAATATAAGATTAAAATCAACAAATTATAAGAATTTTTATATAGCTAAGATTAAAACAACAAATTTTATGAAAAATATTTTAGTAGATCTTAGATGAAAAAAAAGTATCTCACAAAAAAAAACGAGATTTAAAACCCGAAATCTTAAAAAAAAACGTATAACAAGAAGAGATTTAAAAAGAATAAATAACAACAATATAACTTTTGTATAACTTTAGTCCATAAGAGTATAACGTTTGCCCATAACTGTGTAACTTTAGTCATTTTATATTATTTTTATATAAAAATGTGAAATATAAGATTAAAATCAACAAATTATAAGAATTTTTATATAGCTAAGATTAAAACACAAATTTTATGAAAAATATTTTAGTAGATCTTAGATGAAAAAAAAGTATCTCAAAAAAAAAAACGAGATTTAAAACCCGAAATCTTAAAAAAAAAACGTATAACAAGAAGAGATTTGAAAAGAATAAATAACAACAAAAATTAACAAATAAAATAAACCGACCCCAAAAAACAAATTTAACACAAAATCTGAAAAAAAAAAGTGACGGAAATAATAAGACGCAAAATCTGGAAAAAAAAAAAAAACAACGAATTTATAAAAGTTACCGGCGGCAGCGGTGGGTGGAGGTGGGGTGTCGGGTGGGGTAGTGGTGAATGAAGAAGAAATGAATAAATGACACTCTCTCTCTCTCTCTCTCTATATATATATATATATATATATATATATATATATATATTGTTTTTACTTTTTAGGACATTAATTATAGATTTTAAATTGGCACCTCCGAATCTTCAAAGTTTATCTCGTATTTGATTTGAGAAAAAAAAATTGATCGGAAAACTAATCAAGACAATTGATTAAATGATGAAATGTGTATTTTATTGAACACATTTTTTAAATTCAAAGCTAAGGATTTCATTTTACAAATTTTCTCGAATTTTTTTAATGAATTTTTTTTTCACATAGCTAATAATAGCGGTTTATATTTTTGTTTTATACGAATTAAGTATGTATCAAGTCATTGTCTAAACACTAATGAAAGATTTAGCAATTTGTAGTTTATAGTTTTATACCAATCTTATTTTAATTAATAAAGACTATAATTTAGAGTTTAATGAAAAAATTATAGTTTGATGAAAAAATTAATTTAATGAAAGGATAATAGTTTAATGAAGGACAATCTTATTTGTTTTCTTATTTGCGCAAGTGCACATTGGAGGGAAAGTTTTCATATTGCTTATTCACTTTGGAAAAAAAAAAACAACGAATTTATAAAAGTTACCGGCGGCAGCGGTGGGTGGAGGTGGGGTGTCGGGTGGGGTAGTGGTGAATGAAGAAGAAATGAATAAATGAAAAAAACAACGAATTTATAAAAGTTACCGGCGGCAGCGGTGGGTGGAGGTGGGGTGTCGGGTGGGGTAGTGGTGAATGAAGAAGAAATGAATAAATGAGTCTCTCTCTCTCTCATATATATTGTTTTTACTTTTTAGGACATTAATTATAGATTTTAAATTGGCACCTCCGAATCTTCAAAGTTTATCTCGTATTTGATTTGAGAAAAAAAAATTGATCGGAAAACTAATCAAGACAATTGATTAAATGATGAAATGTGTATTTTATTGACCACATTTTTTAAATTCAAAGCTAATGATTTCATTTTACAAATTTTCTCGAATTTTTTTAATGAATTTTTTTTTCACATAGCTAATAATAGCGGTTTATATTTTTGTTTTATACGAATTAAGTATGTATCAAGTCATTGTCTAAACACTAATGAAAGATTTAGCAATTTGTAGTTTATAGTTTTATACCAATCTTATTTTAATTAATAAAGACTATAATTTAGAGTTTAATGAAAAAATTATAGTTTGATGAAAAAATTAATTTAATGAAAGGATAATAGTTTAATGAAGGACAATCTTATTTGTTTTCTTATTTGCGCAAGTGCACATTGGAGGGTTATATATTGTTTTTACTTTTTAGGACATTAATTATAGATTTTAAATTGGCACCTCCGAATCTTCAAAGTTTTCTCGTATTTGATTTGAGAAAAAAAAATTGATCGGAAAACTAATCAAGACAATTGATTAAATGATGAAATGTGTATTTTATTGAACACATTTTTTAAATTCAAAGCTAAGGATTTCATTTTACAAATTTTCTCGAATTTTTTTAATGAATTTTTTTTTCACATAGCTAATAATAGCGGTTTATATTTTTGTTTTATACGAATTAAGTATGTATCAAGTCATTGTCTAAACACTAATGAAAGATTTAGCAATTTGTAGTTTATAGTTTTATACCAATCTTATTTTAATTAATAAAGACTATAATTTAGAGTTTAATGAAAAAATTATAGTTTGATGAAAAAATTAATTTAATGAAAGGATAATAGTTTAATGAAGGACAATCTTATTTGTTTTCTTATTTGCGCAAGTGCACATTGGAGGGAAAGTTTTCATATTGCTTATTCACTTTAGTATATAAGGGATATGGGGATTCCATCATGCCGATAACGATTACTCCCAATCCAAGCGATCCCTTGAAAAAAGAAGATTAAGAATAGTTTTACAACATGTAAACTATTGGTATATGTTAAAGGTACATACCTTGCTCATCCTTGCCCACCCCTTCCCCTTTCCATCCCATTTTCTGCAGAAGCCTGAACCCTACATTGGACGATGACAATTGCCTGTCTTCAGATGCTTGTTCAACATTATCCAAGTTAACATTCTCGGTAGGCCTATGGTTGATTGGCAAATGAAAATCTTCACCAGTATCCTCCTTAATTATATCCTAGTTAAACATTAAAAAAAATGTGAAATTAATGCATTAATCTGCGAGTCTCACAAATTCAAAACCAGGATTCAGAAGAGATAGTAAAAGACGCCATACAGGCTTTCCTAGCATGTGAAAATCTCAAGATTTATTTTAAAATGATATTTCAAGTAAAAAAATCACTAAGACATACCTTGCAAAGCTGAAGAAAATTATAAGCTACGTAAAACTAAATGTAAGGAGATTTTTTACCTCTTCCTTTGCTTGTCTACGATCTCGCATGCTTGACTCAATTCGCCTGATGTTCGATCTGTAGTCCATTTAATCCTATAAGACGAGCAAAAACACTACAAATCACATACCTTGTTGTTCTACACAATATAATTCATTGTAACAAGGAGATATATCTCTTTATGACTCCAAAACATGCATGTATAGTTTATGTGAGATGGCATAGTGTACTCTCCTCAAACTAGCTACTGTATTGATTAAGCATCAAACACGTGCTGCCAAAATTTTAATGCAAATGATTGACTCTAGATCATTCCCATTTATTGCACAGACCAATGTCGGAGGGAGAAGGATTACAAACTTACAATTGCACGTCTATTGATTGTTTGCATTTAATCCGAATAATTGGATGGTCCAGTAACTGGAGAGGGGCCTCGTACAGAAAGCAATTGCACCGTAAATGTAACCCAAACTTCTAGGTCGTTCAATTTTTTATGGCAAGACCCATTTTAATGTCCAGTGAAAGCCTATGTTACTCAATCAATTCATATAACCTTAAACGACTACAGGGCCCACAACAGACACCAAAAAAGCTACTCCCTCCCAGGGGCGGATCCAGGATTTGAGTAAAGGGGTGGCACATTAAGAAAAAAAATTGCGGACAACATTTGTACATTAAATTCTTATATCGTCAATACATAGTAATACAAGTATCCTAAGATAAGTATCCTAAGTTCAATACAATAGAGGCATAGAAATTACACAGAAACCTTCCTCGTAACAGAATAGGTCCTTATTTTTCTGATTAAACAAGGCTAAAAAAGGTAGATGCCAACCACATAAGTATCCTAAGTTCTAAGTTAAAGATGGTACACGGTCGCAAATGACACTCATCTTCATCCAACTCACAATCTTAATGGCAACTATATGTAGTAATTTATAAGTTGCAAGAGCTTGGCGCACTGGACTAATGAATTCATAACTTGAATAGAACTCCAAATACAAACCAGCTTTCATTCCTCATGTCACTTAGATCGCGCAAACTAATTCCCCTGAAAAAGCCGTTGGTCGATTAAGAATAACATCATCCTAAGAAAACTTGATATGATCACAGACGAGTAAATTTGATCGAGGCTGCATCAAATCTCTGAAAATTATTCAACATAACCTCACAGCACTAGGCTGCTACTCTAAACTGCTACTCTAAACTGATGATCACAAACGAGTAAATTTGATCGAGTAAATTTGAACGTTTGCACGAATTAGTAGGTGGTCGCTATAACTTTCTATGTATTCTTTTTCATCATCAATCATTCAATATACAAACAAACAATATTAAAATCGAAATTAATTGATAAGTGAGACTAGTAAGTGATTTAGGGTTTGAGAGAAATGGGATAATTAACCAACTAATCAATCTAAACTAACACAAATTTACAATTATACAAATAGATAAATAAATTAACAAATTAATAAGGACAAATTTGGGATCTAGGTTTTGGGGAACAAATTAATTGAATTAATCAAACTAATAACAGTAGTAAGAAAAAATTAATCAAACTAATAAGAACAAATTAATCGAATTAATCAAACAATCAAGAACAAATTAATCGAATTAAACAAACTAATAAGAACAAATACCTAGGCAAGTACTCGAGTAAGCGGCAGACGATAGATGGAGTGGTGGACCGTGGAGTGTGGACGGCCGGAGGTAAGGAGGAGGCCGGCGGTAAGGTGGTAAGTCGACGGCAGGTGGTGGTTTTGTTTTATTTTGTGGACAATGTTTGTATTGTTTGTCTTTGAGTTTGTCGCGTCTTTCTTTTTCTTTTCCAGATTTTCAAGTTTTTTTTTTTTTTTTTTTGCCCTCACTTCGAGTCCATTTTTGAAATAATGGTCAAAAATAAAATATTTGTCATTTGGGTCGGTTTTGAAAATATTTGTCAAAATGGTGTCCACGTAGGCTCGGGATTTCTAGACCTGAAACACGCCACTACTAATGGCGTATTTTGTGAAGGAAACACGCCATTAGTAGTGGCGTGTCTTTACAACAATTTTTTTCCTCAACTGACTGAAGTTTAAAAAAAAAAAAAAAAAAAAAAAAAGACACGCCTTTAGGGGTGGCGTGTTTCCCCTTCGAAACCCGTCATTCCAATGGCGTGTTTGTTTTAGTCCATTTTTTAATGAAGTTTCTTTCCGTACTCATTATAAACACGTCATTGGTAGTGGCGTGTTTTAGGTCCAGAAATCTCGAGCCTACGTGGACACCATTTTGACAAATATTTTCAAAACCGACCCAAAACGGCAAATATTTTATTTTTGACCATTATGTCAAAAATGGATTCCCTCACTCCCCCCTCCATCCGCCCCTGCTCCCTCTATTCAACTCCACTTTGCAGTTTGCTTTTTACACGGGTATTAAGGAGTGGATTAAAAAAACTATTAAAAGTACATAGGGAAAGAGAATAGAGAGGTTAAAAATATTAAAAAAATATAAAGGTGGGTTTTATGGTAGATTAGTGTGGGGTATGGATGACATTTTTTTTAAATATAGATTTTCAATAACGATAGAATGGTCATTTTCTTAGCCAAATAAGGAAACATGTAAAGTGGAGTTGAATGGATGAAAAAGGAATAATTACAAAGTGGAGTTGAATGGAGGGCGTAAAAGATAAAGTGTACTAAATACTCCATGAAAGTGGCGAAGAGGAGTAAAAGACAAGAACTTTGGCCTCGATTCTCGAAAATGCATCATTATCCTATAATGGAAATACACAAATCATGTAACACATAAAAGCAGTTGACACTTGTACAATACTAGGTATCAAGATGTACTGACAGACATAGTGAATTTGCATACGGATAACTATGAAATGACTCTATTTCATACCTATGCAAGAGCAATGGGTAATAACAAAGTCTAAATGAAATCATTTAAATGAGGACTATTGAACACTCGTCAAGAGTGTTTAAAATGCTCCAGTATTATTGAGACAAGTTCACGTGTTTACTTGGCATCCAAGGTAGTGATGTCGAGGCTTCTTGCTTAAAGAGTCATTGGAGTAAAACTCTTAGGACTTGATTTTTGGACATATAAGACTCGAAAACAAGAACTAACTTGGACAGAATTAGACTCAACAAAGGACTCGATTTGGACACTTAGATGGATTGTTTTAAGGACCAACAAGCTATATAAGGACACATTTAGAAGCTAATAAACGATTCAACCAAAGCAAGGCACGAAACAACCTGTTTTGGACGAATATAAGATCCTAAATAGCTTGATAACTTTGAAAGAAAGCAATGGAAATAAGATTGTAACTTAAATGCTTATGAACTAAACATTCAAATAACAATTCCCACAATAACTTAAGGCAACAAAACAGAAACTTTGGGACTGTTTTGACACAAAACAATAACAAGACTCGGGATATGACTTGAGAAGATCACAAAGCAATCTCAAGACTCGGGATGTTGTTCAAGATCACAAAGCAAGAACTGATCCCCTTATGCACTTGGTCAGATCACAAAGCAAACCAAGATACACGACCCCAAACACTAAGTAATGGAGTTGTTCTAGCACTAAGCAAAGAACTAATCAAGGGTTTTGAGAAACCTCATAAAACTCATAATTTTCATTAACTCCAATCCGATTTTCTCATATGTCTAACTTGGTTTATATAGACCAAGGCTTACAATCTTGACCCTTGATTACAAGTTACATCTAAGGGCCACAAAATGAGCAGCTAAAAGGACATAAAAACAGCAGCCTAGGCCTCTTACAATGCTGAAATTGAAAATGACATAAAGCAAAGAAATGATAAAGTAAACTAATAGTCCAATCTTCCTTGTTTGTAGCTCAACTTCTTATTTATGATTATATGGACTGATTGGAGGCTTGTGGAACCGTGTATGACTCCTATTCAGCTCCCAAAAAGTCTCTTGAGCTTTGTTGGATCAAAAGAGGAAAGATTGATAGCGACATTTTGCTCATTGTTCAAAACCTGGTCCCCTTGTACCTTTGCTTTAGTTCTTCAAATAATTTCTGAATGGTAACCCTTGGAGATAAAAGATCCTACACAAAAACATCCTAAACTTACCAAATATATGAAATAGGGCGGTTGGAGGCATGACTTCTTAGACGGAATTGAAGTTGGACCTCGATTGTTGGTGACGGTTCAAAACCGGTTTGGAGAGCATCTTAGAAATCGATGCATTTTGGAAGAGGCATATCTCTTAGCTCAGGACGAATATCAGGGCCCATGATAGCTCATTTGAAAGCTAAGGGATCTAAATTTCACCTCCAAAAAGAATCAACCTTAGACGTTGAGTAAATCTCGAGTTATTGAACTTTTAGTGCACGTAGGTCATGGGCTGTCCAGAAATGCGCAGTCTGTTTGCATCAGCCATATCTCAAGCTATAGACCTGATATGGAGGTGATTCAAAATCCATCGTTTTTCTAAGATCCCAAGCTTTCTAATGACATAAGAATCATTGTATTTGCATGAGTAAAACTTGAGATATAGAGCTTGGAAGTTAGGCTTGATGTAATGACACTTCAAAAAGCGATGAAATGCATTCAACTGTGAACCGTTCCTTGGACTGTTTCTTTTGGCTTAAAAATGAATCACAATGCAACAAATTTTGTTGCAAACTCCTTTCTTCAAAAGAATTTGCCCTCAAATTCTCGACATTGTCATCTTCAACCTCTTCACAATAAGACCACACACACCTCAAGAGATGGATTATCATGACTTCCTCCCGGATCATAGACTAGAATTGTGTATGGCAAGAGAGGTGTTGTTACTCTCTTGTCACCAAAGTTCTTGGACAAATCAGGCTCTAAGGACGTTTGAGGTTGCTCCTTACTCGGTTGGCATGCTCCCAAGATGTAGCGTTTGAAGCAAGAACCATGGGCGATGTAGGAGGTCGGATTTGGTACACTCGAGTATGGAACAACCCAAGACTCTCCTCTTGCTTTACCCTTGCTTGAATCCGAACAAGTTCCACCATTGAACATGACCATGGACTGTCCAAACTCCATGGTTTGAAGGCTAAGTAGTCCTTGGTTAACAATCACTTCTCTAGGCCCCAAATCAGTAGCTTGGTCATTATTGATGGCTCCATGGGTAAGGGTATGGCTACTCTCCTCCTCACTAGTAGGCTCATTTAATGAGTTGAAGGGGGTTTTTGTTTCAAGACATGGGTTCTCAAAGATAGCACTACATGAGCTATTCATTTTAGCATAAGTGCTCATGACCTTTGGCTCAAGGGACTTAGACTTAGGACAAGCAATGTTTAAGCATGGCATGACAATTCCTTGGTCTAAACTCTCCTCTATCCCAACTGTTTTGGTTACCCCTAAACATTCCCTTTTAGCTAAAGCCTTATGGTTTTCAGGCCTTGCTAAGCTCTTCTCCACACACAAAGACAACTCAAGAAATTCACCATATGAATGCATCATTTCTAATTTAATCCTCCT
Organism: Silene latifolia; assembly: GCF_048544455.1. NCBI lineage: Eukaryota > Viridiplantae > Streptophyta > Magnoliopsida > Caryophyllales > Caryophyllaceae > Silene > Silene latifolia. Next base: position 225,560 of record NW_027413186.1, on the reverse strand, counting down.
AGCAATTTCAGATTTCAAGCCATTGTAAAATCTGATTCCCTTAAGAAAAGAACTTACTTCATTGTCATACACAAAGTGTAATTCCTCAAATAATCTAGCATACTCATGAACACTCAAGGAATTTTGTTTAAGGGTCTTAAGTTCAGCCAACAAATTATCCATGGTAGAAGAAGGTAGAAACTTTAATCTCATGTTTCTTTCAAGTTTAAACCAAGAACATATTCTACCCTTCCCTTCCATCCTCCTTGAAAATGTAAGAGTATTATACCATAACAAAGCAACACCCTTTAAAGAAGACACAACCAGTTTACACTTCTCTTTATCGAAAAAACACTTGTTCTCGAAATAGCATTCAACATCAAACAACCAAGACACAAATGCTCTACTGTTTTCACCATTAAAGGAAGGAAGTAATGGTGTGTTACCTTTGCTTCTAAGGGTCGGAGAGGAATTAGAACACTCATAGGGCAGGAGGTGTTCTCCTTGATACAAATCAGGAGGTTTTGGTTCCCTTGGAACCCCATGGGTACTTGTTGCACTCCTTGTATGCACATCACCTTCATACCCTTTTGTTAGAGCTTGCAACTTCACCATAGCTGCTTCTAATGACTTGGAAATGGAACCAAGAACACAAGGCTTCATCTTTGAGCATGGAACATAGGGTACAACACCAATAGCTACTGATTTTCCCATGAAAAATCAGAATCACAACAACTTAAGTAAAACTGATTTTCAAGAAACAAACCAAAGCTTTGAAAACCTCTCTTCACTCATTGGGTTATTTTTGTAGTTTTAGATGTAGTTAGGAAAGATGAACACTCAACCAAAGCTCTGATAACCAATTTGGAGTAAAACTCTTAGGACTTGATTTTTGGACATATAAGACTCGAAAACAAGAACTAACTTGGACAGAATTAGACTCAACAAAGGACTCGATTTGGACACTTAGATGGATTGTTTTAAGGACCAACAAGCTATATAAGGACACATTTAGAAGCTAATAAACGATTCAACCAAAGCAAGGCACGAAACGACTGTTTTGGACGAATATAAGATCCTAAATAGCTTGATAACTTTGAAAGAAAGCAATGGAAATAAGATTGTAACTTAAATGCTTATGAACTAAACATTCAAATAACAATTCCCACAATAACTTAAGGCAACAAAACAGAAACTTTGGGACTGTTTTGACACAAAACAATAACAAGACTCGGGATATGACTTGAGAAGATCACAAAGCAATCTCAAGACTCGGGATGTTGTTCAAGATCACAAAGCAAGAATCGATCCCCTTATGCACTTGGTCAGATCACAAAGCAAACCAAGATACACGACCCCAAACACTAAGTAATGGAGTTGTTCTAGCACTAAGCAAAGAACTAATCAAGGGTTTTGAGAAACCTCATAAAACTCATAATTTTCATTAACTCCAATCTGATTTTCTCATATGTCTAACTTGGTTTATATAGACCAAGGCTTACAATCTTGACCCTTGATTACAAGTTACATCTAAGGGCCACAAAATGAGCAGCTAAAAGGACATAAAAACAGCAGCCTAGGCCTCTTACAATGCTGAAATTGAAAATGACATAAAGCAAAGAAATGATAAAGTAAACTAATAGTCCAATCTTCCTTGTTTGTAGCTCAACTTCTTATTTATGATTATATGGACTGATTGGAGGCTTGTGGAACCGTGTATGACTCCTATTCAGCTCCCAAAAAGTCTCTTGAGCTTTGTTGGATCAAAAGAGGAAAGATTGATAGCGACATTTAGCTCATTGTTCAAAACCGGGTCCCCTTGTACCTTTGCTTTAGTTCTTCAAATAATTTCTGAATGGTAACCCTTGGAGATAAAAGATCCTACACAAAAACATCCTAAACTTACCAAATATGTGAAATAGGGCGGTTGGAGGCATGACTTCTTAGACGGAATTGAAGTTGGACCTCGATTGTTGGTGACGGTTCAAAACCGGGTTTGGAGAGCATCTTAGGAAATCAGATGCATTTTGGAAGAGGCATATCTCTTAGCTCAGGACGAATATCAGGGCCCATGATAGCTCATTTGAAAGCTAAGGGATCTAACTTTCACCTCCAAAAAGAATCAACCTTAGACGTTGAGTCAATCTCGAGTTATTGAACTTTTAGTGCACGTAGGTCATGGGCTGTCCAGAAATGCGCAGTCTGTTTGCATCAGCCATATCTCAAGCTATAGACCTGATATGGAGGTGATTCAAAATCCATCGTTTTTCTAAGATCCCAAGCTTTCTAATGACATAAGAATCATTGTATTTGCATGAGTAAAACTTGAGATATAGAGCTTGGAAGTTAGGCTTGATGTAATGACACTTCAAAAAGCGATGAAATGCATTCAACTGTGAACCGTTCCTTGGACTGTTTCTTTTGGCTTAAAAATGAATCACAATGCAACAAATTTTGTTGCAAACTCCCTTTCTTCAAAAGAATTTGCCCTCAAATTCTCGACATTGTCATCTTCAACCTCTTCACAATAAGACCACACACACCTCAAGAGATGGATTATCATGACTTCCTCCCGGATCATAGACTAGAATTGTGTATGGCAAGAGAGGTGTTGTTACTCTCTTGTCACCAAAGTTCTTGGACAAATCATGTAACACATAAAAGCAGTTGACACTTGTACAATACTAGGTATCAAGATGTACTGACAGACATAGTGAATTTGCATACGGATAACTATGAAATGACTCTATTTCATACCTATGCAAGAGCAATGGGTAATAACAAAGTACTGCAATGAAATCTGTCGAAATGAGGACTATTGAACACTCGTCAAGAGTGTTTAAAATGCTCCAGTATTATTGAGACAAGTTCACGTGTTTACTTGGCATCCAAGGTAGTGATGTCGAGGCTTCTTGCTTAAAGAGTCATATCCTAGTAGGTTTAGAATTTAGGAATAAGTACTATAAAGTACAATAGTTTATTTAATTCGAATTAATTATTTAATTAAGAGGAGTTGTAATACTTTCCTAAAATCTTTAGGAAAGCTTTCCTAATTCTAGTTCTCTCCTAATTCTAGCTAGCTTGGTAGACAAGTAATTTGTGTTATGGTAATTGATGAAACCCGATATAAGGTATGTTAGATCGGTTCCTATAGACTATAAATAGGGTGTATGTCCTTCATATTTGAGAGACATCGAGTAATATCAAAGTTGAGTTTTAAACTTAATTTCTTGCGAGCATCCCTTGCTAGGCTTGCGAGATTAGTGTTCTTTTCTTCCTTGCGAGGTTGAAACCTAGTGTTTAATCTGATCCTTGCGAGGTGAGAGTTATACACATATCCTCTTTTATTTTCGTGCATCAAAAATACATAAAACAACAAAAACACGTAATTATTCCCCTGCAAATCAATTAACCTAGGAGTTCGAGCTACTAAACGAACCGTCCAACGAATTGTTCAATCTTTAATTCAAGTAGTTTTACATCAATACCGAAAACAGAGCCAATCAATCAATACATATATATAAAGTAGAAACTTTTCGAGCGATATTAGAGAGTCCTAACTTTTTAGAATTCTTATATATAAAATAACTTTTATATAAAATTATTATCATTATCCTAATAAGTGTAGATCTAACTTTTTCCTCTTAATAATTTATGAGAAAATTATCCTAATCGAAGTAGATCTAATAATTTATGAGAAAATAATCCTGCTAGAAGTAGATCAATTATTTATCCTTTACTAATAGAAGTGGATCTAACAATTTATCTATTATTCTTTACTAAAATAATAATAGGAAAATAACTTTATAAAGAATATTTATTTTAGAAATATTTATAACGTATAAAAGGTGATATAATAAACGTATAAAAGTGTTAAAATTGCATATTTTATAAACATACAATTACTATTGTGAGAAAAAAAAAAGAGATCCTAATTTTTTACAAATTAAAATATTCTCCAAAATCTAAGTTGTTCGACTTTAACTACTTAGTGAAACCCGTGTATTAATAAAGATAATTTTATTTTAAAACTTTTTTGAATATTTAAAAGATTTACAAAATATTCGAGTTGTTAATTATAACCAAACCCCTAATTATCTTCCAAAAACCATAAGAAAAAGCTGATTTTTATTTTAAAAAAAAAATACTCCAGAAAAAGTAACATGTCATAATAGTAAAATGAAGTAAGGAATTACATTTACTTAGCATTTGGCTTTTACAATGGCGGCGGGAGGAGAAATTTTTTTATAATGACAATATTAGAAATAAACAACTTCAACGGTGGCATGAAATAGTTTTAATTCTGGATATGATTAGATAACCAATAATATTCACATAAGATTAAAAAAAATTGAGCTATCATTAAAAAATATTAAATAAGTCTCATATCGATTTTGTCAAGCCAAAAATTTAAATACAAATGAACAAAGTCAAGAATTACAATTTTATACGGGACTAATAATCCAAGAACCAGCTAACTATGATTTTATGAATAAATGATAAATATATAGAAAAAGTGTGCGGACTATATATAATCTGTTATTACATCACTGAATTTTTTCTTCAAACTGGTTTCAAATTCATATCAAATCCATAATAGACGTTAAAATTGTATTGAAGTGCCAAATATACAAAATTATTCGGTTACATCAATTTTTACTTTCTAAATTCCAATTCATCTATGTGTTTTTATTCACTTAATTATTTACCGCGGTTTGCGTATGGCTGGTTATTACTATGTCATGCACTGATTGTATAATTAAAAGTGCAATAATTTTTGCAGTAGCTTTTCATAAATTTTTTTTTTTTGGAAAATTTCATTTTGGTGCCCCGAGGTTTGGGTTAATTCCACTTTAGTGCCCCGAGGTTTGCATAATTCCACTCGGTGTCCCGAGGTTTCGACTACTTCCCACTTTGGTAACCCGAGTTTTGAAAAAAAAAATCCTTTTTTTTTTGTTAATGGTAACTATGAGGTATCACATATGAGTTTAGTTGAATATAAGGAACTGCTTAGTGTAATAAATTAAGTTAAAATAAAGACAACTAATTGCATAAATATTGGTTATGAAGTGAAACAATTGTACATATATAATTAGTAATTTGAAGCCATTTTCTTAAAATTGTAACTCTTTTTTGAAAATTTGTTCATTTTGTTATTATAAATAAATAGTAGAATAATAATGTAAGATAATGATACTTGATTTTGTTGATAGACAAAATTTCAAATAAACAAAAATGAGTTATAATTTTAATAAAATTAATCTAAAACTAATCGAGATTAACAGTAGTATCCTAATATCCTACATTCCTACTCCCTCCAATCCACACAAAACTCTTCATTTGCTTTTTGGAGGTCAGACATTGAAAAGTTGATTATTAATTCACTCAAAAATATATCACATTTCTACAAAATTAGATGTCATATTATATATTTCCCATGAAGTTCATAAGGAACAACCAGTCTACATATATTGTTTAGAAATCTAACAAAAATCCTCCAAACAGTTTACATATATAATTGAGATACCTGTTGTTTTGCGTACCACCATTCAACATTTACACTGTCGTATGCTTACAAAATGGAATATATTGGTAGATGTTGTAAGTTAATCTAATTTGTGAATCTTATAAAAGTCAGTCTGAGTCATCACGTGTTTATTTTAAGGAATTAAACCACATTTTTGAGAATGACGTTTTAAATTGACTAAAATCAGTGGTGCGTACAACAAGAAAAATAGGTAACTACATAATATAATTAACGTAAACAAAAAAGAGTAGCTTTTATGTTAAATGGACCGATGATCCATTAATAATCAACTAAATCAACCCAATAGTTTCGTGTGTTCCGATTTTCAACATAGTTAGGCCTTTTTTTTGTATCAACTTAATAGAATTCAACTACCAAATCATGACAATGTAAATTAAACCAACGTTTGCAATCTATTGTTCAACAAACTTTTAGAACATTCAGCATGCATATTGTAAAAGATGATCCTAATGGAAGCCTCATGCATTCTATGTAATAGAATTATATATATTTTTGTACTGTTGTTTAGAGACTACTAATTTTATTGGAATTCAATATGGATTTGATTTTACGATAAGTATATAGACTAAACACTCTTAATTGTAGATAGTCAAGGTAAACTTATACTATAAGAGATCTAACATGTTCTCTAAACATACTAAATATAGATAATTATGATACATGTTGCTTTACGTAACACCATTTAGTTTTACGTAGTTGTTAAAGGTAAAATAATTTGTAAAACTCATAAAGGTTTGTCTCAATTATTAAGGATGGTTCATTTGGTAAGCTTCATTTGGTAAGCTACACTATGTTTATGGAGATAACGTTTTGTATTTAATTAAAAACCAGTTATGCCTATAACAATAATGAAAAAATCAACTACATACTCTTACAATGTTACTTGATGTTTTACAACTGAAATGATAACTACTAAATGGCAAAACTTCTATGATAAAAGCACTAATAGTTCATTGATGATCAACTACACCAATCACGAACTTTTATTTATCAATGATTTAAACATAATAGAACTTTTTTTTATCAACTATAGAATATATTTATACAGATGATTTTAATGGGAGCCTCGTGCTTTTCAACTAGTATCAATAATATAGAGGCATAGGTCAAATATCAAGGCAATACAACCACCCTGCCACCTAATTCATCTATCCGTCTCACAAATCACAACCTTTATCATCATTATCGTTAAAATACCATCATGCACGACAAACTCATCGTAACATTAACCTCCTCGTTTCCAAACACAAACACTTGTAATTCTCAAGTCCACTTAGTAAAACTTAACACCACCACTAGCCAATAAACAAACCTACACATCTTGAACCCATTTTATGACTTTACCCCAACTCAGAAATCACCAGCGTCTGCATTGACTTTAACCTACTAACTCGTGGTCAAAATAACTCATTGGATTAAACAGAAGAAACAAAAGCATCTCACAATTAACATTTGACCACGACAACAAAAGTAATGTCAACGGCGTCATACGGATTCAGGCTTAAATCTTATATCCCCATTTCCAACGGAATTTAGTAAAATTAAATCAAACATCACAATCCTAAGATTATCCAAAAACGAAAAGTATACCATAATCTGAAAAGGGCCCAGCCTCCCGTAAGTAACGAGCATAAACAATCCATAACAAAAATTTAAAATATTAAAGAGATTCACAAACTATGCAACATACAGTAATTAATAAATTAAGCTCCTGGAGTTACGATCACGAACAAGCTAACAACGACAACAACTTAATTCGTAAGATTGAAAAAACAGGGAGTTGAAGAAAACCCTAGACATAATTTAATCTAAAGATCTAAGTATCTAACAGCATAATAAATTAGAATTCGACTAATTTTAAAGAAACTACCAAACAATTAAAAATATTAAAAAAACAATTAGTAAAATGAAAGAAGTTGGGAGAGAGAATTACCAAGAGAGGAGGATTATGCACACCGAGATTTTCGTCTCACCCCGTTTCTCTATATTCTCTACACTCGAGTATTGAGCCGAACCGCTCACAACTAGGGGTATCACTTGGGCGGGGTGGGGACTGGGGGTAGATGTAGGCTTATCCACCAAGAAAAAATCGTATTCATATCCGCTCTATTATCTATAGCGGTTACAAGTTTCCGAGATTCCGCCCCAATAGATGAAAATAAACCTTACCCATCTCACTTACCCATTAGCCAGTCATACAATATTTTATTCATATTTTTTTCGTAAAAGTTTCCAATTTCTTGAATTTATCCTTATAATTTTAGTTTTTCAATAAGAAGTTAGTTGAAACTTTATAAAATAGTCATAATTAACATTATATTTTAATTATAACAAAAAGAATTTCTAAAATCATTATTATACTATTAACTTTTTAATGATTAGTGAGTAGGCGGGTATTGAGTAGGTAAGATATAAAATCCACCCTCGGAGCTTTACCCATGATTAGTGAGTAGGCGGGTATGGGTATGGAGTAGGTAAGATATAAAAGTACCAGTATCAGTATCCAGCATACCCGACCGTACATGACCCTAGGATGCAGGTTAGCGAGCTCACGGAGAGGTTGTCCAATGCCTTAGTTTTGAGGAACATGCATGAGATGGCGCACCTACAGTATGTGGGGACTAAGTGTGCTCAACCGGCTGGGTGGAGGGTGATACCCGTCGCTGTGAGTACCAAAGATAATATTTATAAACTCCTATTAAGACTAACCTAGGCTAGTGGTAACAGGGTCGATCCACAAGGAGGCAGTTGTAAACTTTGGTTGTTCTATGATCAGTCTAAGGTAACTATTGTGGGGGTTGGTTGAATTGGTCTATAACTAATAACAATAAGAAGAAAATAAACTAAAGATGTGGATTAAACAGATAAAAGAAAGGTACTAGGATGGTCGGGTCATTACGGCTTCCAATGAAAGAAACTAAGTCGCCTGCAAAATAAGCACGGGTAAGGCGGAAATAAGAGGTCCTCTCGGTCCACTCCTATCAAATAGCATCTCTCGATCTCGCTATAGGTCCCTAATGTCACTAATACTAACTTTCGTCCTGAAAAGTGACTAATGGTCTAAACTATACCTATCTTTCGATCTTTAGCACAGTTTAGTCGAATTAATTGATGGTCAAATAACTACCCTACCTCTCGGTCTAATGGGTCAGTCACAAAAGAGGTGTCTAACTGGTCGCATGCATTCAACTCGTCAGATACAAGATTAAAAACAATTAAAACGAAAGTAACCTTACAAGGTCGGTCGATCGACCAACTATGTCGATCCGATCGACCGACACGCTGGTTCAAATCCGTGTCTAACCTATTGCCGCCTAGCCAAAAATCGCCTACATCCTAGCACAAGCTATTTAGCTACACATGGTGAATGTAAAAACAACAATAAGTCTAATGACAATTACGGAATTCATACTTAGGATAAATAACAACAATGATGAAGCGATAATTGGCTTGGGAATGCTAACTATCAATTCTATACTAACAATGGAAGTAAAATAAAGAAACTGAAATTAGGCGTAACAATTACCAAGATTCAAAGGAAGATTAAGAATTAGAACTGAAAGATCCGATGCTCAATAATAACTCAAACCCTAATTATTCTAAAATTAAAACTTAATGTATTGTCTTTGTGAAACTTATTGTGTTCTCTCGATAAAAATCCGATCCCCCTGCTCGATATGTCTTTGCTATTACGTTATATAGGAACTAACGCAACAACTTATTCCAAAACCTAAAACTTCACGGGCTTTCTAAATCTCGTCTGGAATCGAAGTCTGTCGATCGATCAAGATCGCAAAACAAGAGCTTCCGAACCGAGCCTTGGTCGATCGATGACTAGGTTGGTCGGTCGATCGGCGAGCCGCTTACTTGACTTCTTTTAACTCGTGGACTTGTCTTTCGGGCCTTGGATTGCGCACTGCTTGTTCCTTAAGCGGTTCCTTTACGTCATTTGCAATGCGACTTACTCGGAAACAGATTTGGCTTGATTTCCCGCTAAATTCTCCACATTTCTGCAATAAAGTACAAAAGCACGAAAGTAGAGGAAAATAGAGAAATATGGGCATATATAGCACAATTGAGCTCTGAAATGCGTGTAAAAAGAGATGTAGAACATCATATAAATGACACGCATCAAATCTCCCCAAACCAAACCTTGCTTGTCCCCAAGCAAGAACTAGACTCGATCTAATGACCTAATGGAACGAGTTCAAACTCAGAGCGAAATGCAAACTGTAAGGCCTAAACCAATTTAATGCATAACCAACAATCAACTAGTAATATGAATCATGCAAACGAATTATAAAGTCGTCAAAAAAACTATTTGAACCGTTGACTATAGAGACTTATCAAATCGGACTCTCGCGGGTCGCTCAAATCACTCAATTAAGAACAGGTGATATATTCGTAAGATAGAAAGAATTAATTTTGTAGTGACTCTCACCTAACTACGACCTATGAAGACATGCCAGCAATAAATTATGAAGATGACCTCTATGACCGTGCATATGCATTCCAACCAAACAGATGACCATTGACACATGCCGAGGTATAATTATGGAAATGTGAGGTATGGGTAAGAAGAGGCAAAACATTTTATGGTAAAGTGGAGGTACAGGTGATCAAGCTAGTACCAAAACGGAACCAAGTGACAAAATCCAACTTCTTGCTCATTAACGAACGAAACGGTGCTATAACGAGCACAAAACTCACAATCTCCAACTATCAAATCAATAAAACTCCCCATAGGATATAAATGAATCATGGGAGCAAAAATCGCCAAAAGATAAGGATAAAGTATGCGAATTGATTTTCTTTTTCTTTTGTTTCACGCACGTCAGTCGATCGACCAACTATGAGCAGTCGATCGAATGCTTTGAACAGTATAGAAACTTTCTTCTTTTTTTTTTTTTCATTCTTATTTCTATTTTTTTTTCTTTCTTTTTTCTTTCTTTCCTTTTTCATTTCTTCCAACTTCATCTCAAAAGAGCAATGGCTACCAAAAATGAGTAACAACCCCAAGAACACAGACTACTAGCTTGACAAAGGACAGGCTAAATGTAGGATGTAGTAAATGGGACAAAAAAAAGGGTATTTTTGGCAGATGTGGAGCTTATGGGTAAAATGAGAAAAGGAAACCTCTACCACATGTGTCAACTAACCACAAACCGAATGCATACAGGTATTAAGAAGATCAAATTCATAATTAAGCAAATTAAGGAAACATGCCTCATAAGGAGTACTACTCACATTCCTAGATGAACTGGTCATGAATGACACCAGTTATGGGCTCTAAAAACTCAGAATATATGATGTAGCTTGCCAATTATCAAAGTCAAGTCTAAAGTTCAGCAAAATATAACGAAAACTCGTAGATATGCACTTATGATTCTACTAATAACATGTAAGTCAAGCAAGGCTCAGGCAAAACAGATGCAAATGCTAAATCATCCTTGAAATACTACCGTTCCGACTCGACCTATATGCTAAAATAAACGTGCATTTTATGGAATTTTTTGAAATTTTTCAATTTTTTTGATTTTTCTGTATATATATGTGAAATGAAATAAACAATGCAAAACAAAAAGTAAACGTGAATGCAAACATATGATATGCGACGCAAAACCCTTCCCCAAACCAAATCGCACAATGTCCCCATTGTGCAAAATCATGTAATGAAGAAAAATGGAGAAACGGGAATTTGCGAGAAATGGGAAATAAAACACAATGACATAAAGGAAAGACTTGGGAACTCACAAGACTTTAAGCGCAGCAAAGGAAACCTCCCCAAACCAGCGTGAGCTAGGAGGTTTCAAAGAGCGCAGCTTCTACCGACAAGAGTGCCTGAAAGACAATCAAAACCACGCATAAGACGGAAGAAAGCAATTTTGGAACGTAAATATTGTGCATAAATGAGACAAAAGAAGAAATAGACAATTCGACGGAAAATAAAGTGGAGTAGGAGACTCCCTTAAATCCGCATATCGACCAATCACAAAGCAGGGAGAGGTCGTGGACGCATATAGCAAGAAGGCGGCGCAATCGATCGACCTACAGAGGCAGTCGATCGACTAAATGGCGAGAACAGTAGCTCCTGTAAGTCTGCAGTTCAGTCGATCGACCAAAGATACCAGTCGATCGACTGAAAACACTGCTGCAGTGTCTTATTTCTTCGTAATTGCTCAATGATTTGAGCTTATAAGCTCTAAATACCTGCAAATGCACAATAGTACGCGCCCAAAATTGCGCAAAACCCAGAACGAAGTCTATAGTACTTAAAAATCCTAAGCAAACGAAAATAAAAGCGAAGTTTTCGCGCACACAAAAGCAATAAAAAAAGGTTCGAAAGCAATAAAATGAAGTTTATAACGAATTTGATCAACTAGTAGTTGATCAAAAAGGACCATGGTATGGCCCACTTCGTCGGCTTCTGGCTACTAGAGGTAGCCTCAATGGTGCTCATCTTATCAGTTGCACCCTTCCCAGCTTCGACAGACGGAGAATTCAGCTGATCAGCGTCGTCATCTTCCCAATCAAGGACTCCCTCAGAACCATCGGAGTCCAAATCAGCCCATCTCACCTTGGCTGGCTCATCCTCTACTTCTTCATCAGTCCCATAGCTTAAGCATCCAAGACCTCCTCTTGAAACGATCCGCTCTGTCGCATGGAGCATCCAGCGCTCTTCCTTCCCAAACCAGCTCTGTGATGTCTAAAACAACAAGTTTTTCCTCCTTCTTGCTCCCGATTCGGGGCGGAGGGGTTAGCACAAAGAGTAGTAATAGGGATAGGCAATTCGGGAAGCACAAAGTACGATCTCTTTTCGAGAGACCGTATTACAAGTAATGTGCCACATGGCATCCTTCTTTTTAGTAGGTTGGGCAAAAACGATAGAATGTTTCCCAACCTTGAAGGTCAAGGTTCCTAAACCGACGTCAATAATCGCACCTAGCAGTGTGCGAAAACGCCTTCCTAAGATGATCGGTATATGTTCATCCTCGGGCATATCTAGGACTACAAAGTCGACGGGGAAGAAAAACTTCCCTATCTGGACGGGTATGTCCTCTAGGACTCCTATAGGCTCGACCAGATCGGTCACCCATCTCCGAATCTGTCATTTCGTGATAGCAAACCGGGTCAACTTGAGTTTCCTAGCTAAACTCAAGGGCATGACACTTATACTGGCCCCTAAGTCACACAATGCCTTCTCAATTGAGAAGGTACCTACTTTGCAAGGGACAGAAAAGCTGCCCGGGTCCTCTAACTTGAGGGGCGCGGTGTGAGACAGATAAGAACAAGACTCCTTTGTGAGTGCGACAGTGTGCACTGTTTCAAGTGACCGCTTTTTTGACAACAGTTGTTTCATAAATTTGGTGTAAGCGGGTACTTGGTTAACTAACTCAAGGAAGGGGACTTGCACATTAAGACTACGGATAACTTTCTCAAACTTATTGAAAGATACCTGTTCTTTGGTCGGCACGAGTCTCTCCGGATATGGGGCTCTAAGGAGCACCTTAGCCCTCTCTTCTAATTCGCGTGCGCCGGCGTCCTTGGACTTTGGCTGAAAGTCCGTCACCTTCTCCTTGTTGAAGCTAGACCCTTCCTCAGACCGTCTCAAATGAGACCCATTGACCGTCATTGATCGAACTTGGAGCGGGACCGACCCATCAAATTCTGCCCTAAAATCTTCGGATCGTGGTACCGGAACAAGTGATCTCGTAAATTATTTGGCATTAAAGGACGAGATTCTTCAGTATCAGCAGCGATATTGGTCGATCGACCAACCTCCTCAGTCGATCGACTGGAATGCACAGTTCCAGAAGCTCCTGTAACCCGCACCTCAGTCGATCGACTAGGTATATCAGTCGATCGACTGATTTTCCTGGCAGACGTCTTTTTCTTTGAATTGTTCGTTGAAGCTTTCTCTTGGCTTGTTTCTGGCTCATCTTTCTCAACAGCATTCTCAACCATGGCAGGACCGTCAAGGGTAGACCCGCTCCTCAAGGTGATAGCATTTAGGGTCTCCTTTTGTTCGGGTTGAGTGGGTAAGTGTCCGGGAGTTCGAGTGTTGCTTTTGCTAGCTAGTTGAGCAATTTGGCTCTCAAGTAGCTTCATCCCGGCCTCTCTTGCTTGGGACTCCTTTAGCAGCAGATTCTTGAGCTCAGAAAACTCAGAATTTTGTGATTGTTGCTGCTGCGGCACATAAGGAGGCTTACGTCTTCTGTTGCTTTTGATGAGGCGGAACATACTACCGCTCTTCTTTGGCGGAGGTTGAGTTGGGTTTTGGACATTCTGGCTTCTCCAACTCAAGTTCGGATGCGGTGGCTCGTAGTAAGAGTTGTTCTGCCTATAGTGTTGAAAGGCGACATGATTCAAAAGGGCTAGGGCGCTTTTTCGAGACATGGCCCTCAACTCCACACCTTTCACGAGACGAAGGGACCGTCCCGCACGAAGATGACTTGGTAGATCCCACCTTTAGATGCTCCCCCTAGCTCATATTTGTCGAATCTCGCGGTAAGAGCCTCAAGTGCAGCAACAGAGGAGGATTCAACAGCTCTCCTCTGGTTCCCTCTCGAATTCCCATACTCGGCCTTGTGGGTAGCTAGATCGTCAATGATCTTCCACCCCTTGGTTGCTCCTAAATTTTCAGCAAATCTCCCATTGGCAGCAGCATCCAAAATGGCCCTCTGATCGTCGTACAACCCATTGTAGAAATGATTGCACAAACTCCATTTTGCAATCCCATGGTGCGGTATGGTCCGCACCAATTTCTTGAATCGGACCCATGCCTCGTGGAAATTCTCATCTGGCCCTTGTTTAAAGCCCGTAATTTGAGCTCTAATGGCGATCGTCCTTGAAGCAGAGAAGTACTTCTTGTAGAACGCCAATGCCAGTGTATTCCAATCAGTGATCTCCAGAACGGTCTTATCCAAATCCCTATACCATTCCCTTGCGGCATCACGAAGGGAAAAGATGAACATGGTCTCCTTGATTTGATCCTCCGGGTCACGCCACCGGTGGGGGAATGGCGGCTGCAGATGAGTCAATGAAAGTCTCCATGTGCTTAGCTGCATCTTCATTTGCGCTCCCCAAACTGGTTTCTCTCGACCATAGTAATGTAGGCAGGCTTTGGTTCGAATTTCACAGCTTCTCCCGTAATTCGAACCCTTTGTACAAGTCGGCGGCTGTTGGCTCCGAAAAACTAGCTATACTCGCTTCCTCGGCCATGACTGAGATTTCTGGAGAGGTAACTGTTTCAGCCGAAGAGGTGGGTGAAGACTGTTGGTCTTCTTCAAACAGATCGTGCTCGAGATAGCTTGACAGAGTACTCAGCTCTTCCTCTGTCGACAATATCCTTCGTGCTCGTCTCAACCCGCGCAAAGATTTCTCTATCTCAGAGTCAAATGGTAGTAATTCTCCACCCTGTGACCTGCGCATAAGATGAAACTACAACAAGAATATAAGAAAAGTTTAAGGAACAAAAGTCCCTTAAACTGAGAAAGACTGAAAACAAAAACAACTAAAGTTAGGACTATTGCCTCCCCAAGAATTAACGGCGCCAAAATTTGATACCCGTCGCTGTGAGTACCAAAGATAATATTTATAAACTCCTATTAAGACTAACCTAGGCTAGTGGTAACAGGGTCGATCCACAAGGAGGCAGTTGTAAACTTTGGTTGTTCTATGATCAGTCTAAGGTAACTATTGTGGGGGTTGGTTGAATTGGTCTATAACTAATAACAATAAGAAGAAAATAAACTAAAGATGTGGATTAAACAGATAAAAGAAAGGTACTAGGATGGTCGGGTCATTACAACCAGTAATGACAAACTAAGTCGATGCTGAAATAAGCACGGTAAGGCGGAAATAAGAGGTCCTCTCGGTCCACTCCTATCAAATAGCATCTCTCGATCTCGCTATAGGTCCCTAATGTCACTAATACTAACTTTCGTCCTGAAAAGTGACTAATGGTCTAAACTATACCTATCTTTCGATCTTTAGCACAGTTTAGTCGAATTAATTGATGGTCAAATAACTACCCTACCTCTCGGTCTAATGGGTCACCAAAAGAGGTGTCTAACTGGTCGCATGCATTCAACTCGTCAGATACAAGATTAAAAACAATTAAAACGAAAGTAACCTTACAAGGTCGGTCGATCGACCAACTATGTCGGTCGATCGATCGACACACGCTGGTTCATCCGTGTCTAACCTATTGCCGCCTAGCCATAAATCGCCTACATCCTAGCACAAGCTATTTAGCTACTCATGGTGAATGTAAAAACAACAATAAGTCTAATGACAATTACGGAATTCATACTTAGGATAAATAACAACAATGATGAAGCGATAATTGGCTTGGGAATGCTAACTATCAATTCTATACTAACAATGGAAGTAAAATAAAGAAACTGAAATTAGGGCAGAACAATTACCAAGATTCAAAGGAAGATTAAGAATTAGAACTGAAAGATCCGATGCTCAATAATAACTCAAACCCTAATTATTCTAAAATTAAAACTTAATGTATTGTCTTTGTGAAACTTATTGTGTTCTCTCGATAAAAATCCGATCCCCCTGCTCGATATGTTTATGCTGCTATTACGTTATATAGGAACTAACGCAACAACTTATTCCAAAACCTAAAACTTCACGGGCTTTCTAAATCTCGTCTGGAATCGAAGTCCGTCGATCGATCAAGATCGAAAACAAGTAGCTTCGGGAACCGAGCCTTGGTCGATCGACCGACTAGGTTGGTCGGTCGACCGGGCTGAGCTTACTTGACTTCTTTTAACTCGTGGACTTGTCTTTCGGGCCTTGGATTGCGCACCAAGCTTGTTCCTTAAGCGGTTCCTTTACGTCATTTGCAATGCAGCTTACTCGGAAACAGATTTGGCTTGATTTCCCGCTAAATTCTCCACATTTCTGCAATAAAGTACAAAAGCACGAAAGTAGAGGAAAATAGAGAAATATGGGCATATATAGCACAATTGAGCTCTGAAATGCGTGTAAAAAGAGATGTAGAACATCATATAAATGACACGCATCAGAGGGGAGTGGGGAATGATAGCGAGGTGTTCAAAAGTTATGGAGTGGATAGAGCTGCGTGGGAAACCACGATTAGCCATGACTTCGGATGTCTCACAGGTCCTTGGGGTGCCAACTATGGTAGTCAGCTTGACCTAGAGGGTAGATGGGTTGCTGGCGGTGCATTTGCTGGAGCGGGTGTTGGAAGCTGGGACATCGGGTACAGTTGCCGAGGAGCCGATGGACGAGGAAGTGGGCGAGAAGCCTTGAGTTGGATGCTTCAATGTTGTTTTTATGTTCATTTTTCTGAACTTAATACGAATTAATTTAGTTGTTTAGTACTTGGAACTATTTATTCGTTGTGTTGTAACCCGGCCATAAGGCTTAGATTATTTTTTGTTTGAGTATCGTAGACTACGTTTACGCTTGAGGTGCGGATTTACGTGACATTTGATATCTCGGAGTTAGTACTTGCGGGTAGTACGGAATTATTATGTATTTCCGATGTTGTTAAGGTTGCGTTCTAAACTGTGAGTACTCGGCCAAGTACCAGCCATCACTCGACCGAGTACCCAATGCTCGGCCGAGTGCCAGATGCTGCTCGACCGAGTACCCTAGGATGTCCTTCTTATTCGTTGATTTGCTTAATATTTTGAGGGGATTATTGATGTTGTGATACTCTGTGTTATATGAGATGGTAGCGAGATGTGGATGATGCGGTTGGAAATTGATTCGAACGGGGAATCCAAAGTAGTGTGGTGTGTAAAAGGCGGTGGCAGGATTACTATTTTATGTGTCCCGATTGTTGTCTATCATTTGCATACATGTAATTCGACTAATATCACATTGTCGAATAATGCTTGCATTCATATAATAATGTGGTCTAAAACGTTTAATGTTCATATTCTTATTATGTCTGACCTAAGGACTTCTATCAGTCCAACGAGACGTTATATTTGTTAATTGCTACACGCTCCGTTAATACTAATTGTTCTTTATCGGTAAACAAGTTTTTCCTTGAGCTTAAAGAGATCACTTTGATTAATTACTAGCATATTTGCCTAGTTGGATAAGTTGACTTGGATAAAGATTTCACCTCTAATTCATCCTGTTTACTACATTTCTTCTATCCGTCTTAGGAGTGAACTTTGGGGACAAAGTTCCTTTTAAGGGGGGTAGATAACATCGCGACATTAATTTCTATGTAAGTTTGGTAATTTCAGTTAATTTTACTTGTTTTGATTAAGAGGATGACAGTGACATAATTGTATGTGGTGCTTGGTGACGTAATTGCGTTCATACAACGGATAGGTTGGGGTTGGCTTGATGGTTGCGAATTTGGTACGATTACGATATGGACGGAATGAGCATGGTTGTGTTGTATTTTATAAAAATTGTTGCGGTCTCATGATTTGTACTTTGCATCACGTGTCTCATGGATTTATTTATTTTACGTTTCGTCTGACGTGTGGGTTTAACTTCGGGGACGAAGGTCCTATTAAGGAGGGAAGACTGTAATACCCGCCTTTTAGGGACCCGTTGACTGACCCTTGACCTTGCCGGATCCTTGGTGGGAGAGGAAGGGAGAGTCATATTGCATTTGAGAGTGAGTACTCAACCTAGTAAGGGTAACTCGGCCGAGTGTCTGTGGCACTCGACCGAGTATGCTCCATACTCGACCAAGTGGTCTAGTGACAGCGTATTATAATGTTACGCTGAGGTCGCGACTTAAATTATTTCGTAAACCATTTCTTTTATTTTCTCAAAACCTAAAATCAGGCTCTCTTCCCTATTTCTCCTCTCCACCGTACCACATTCGAATCCTCCACCTAGAAGACTAATGTGGGAGCGGGATTAGCGAGTTAGGATGTAGTTTCCATTGTCGGTCGATTTAACAAGGTAAGTCGTTATCCTCATCGTTGGTATTAGTAATGGTAATAGTTGGTCGTGATAGAATGTACCATTGGTTGTAGGTGACGATGGTGATATCCCGTATACGTTTGAATGGTTGTTGGTGCTTCCGTGAAGATTCGCTAGAGGTAGGATTTCCCTACTCATTACATTTTGTGTTGATTGAATTGTTGTAATTGTTTGTCTTTATGATATATTATTGTGATTGTGGTGGTTGAGGTATTGGATTGGATATCGTGAGCCATGTCGGGAGATGGTTTCACCCCTTGTTTCGCCCCTTGTGACTCTTGTCGCAAGGGAGATGCGCACATTAATGAGCTTGGGTTCGCTCGTTGCGATGAGCGGGGATTCGCCGACCAGTGTTGCGGCCTGGCATCGGCTGAGGTGGGTTACCTGTTGTGATAGGAACCCGACTACTCGTTGCGATGAGAGCTATTGGTTTTTACGGAAGTTGGAGTTGGTGGAGGTCGGTATTGTTGTGTATACTTGTGATGTTTTATTGTCCTATCGTTTCTGCGTTCCTCATATTCTGTTACTAACCTTGTGTGGTGTTTGTGTGTTCTTTGTTTTCTTTTATGTGTCTGCAGCGATCCATTTGATATTGCCGGCAAATGATGAGCATGTAGTCTTATCAGGTGTATGATTGATGTGAGCTTTGTCAAGGTGTCTTGGAGGGAACGCGACATCGTTGAGTCTCACCTAGTATAAACGGTAGTAGTTGAGATACTTGAAATCTTCCGCTGTCAGTCTTGTATATTAGTTTGTCTTGTAATAAAGTCTTTATTTTGAGTTGATAAAGTTGTAATTGTTCTTTTATTGCCAATCTGATGTACAAGCCTCGGGCAACCAAGATGCTAATGCCCTTATTTTCTTGGAAAGGTCTTATTAAAGGCTCCTTGATAATTGGGGGTGTTATAATTACTTCTTAGATTTTGTTTATTCTTGAAGATTTCTTTGGGTTTTATTGAAGAAGAGTGACAATTCATCGTCTAATCAAAGTTTTTTTTTCTATTGTTCTTCCTGTATTTCCATTCCTTGCTTAATAAGTTGCTATAACTCTTAATCTCTCTTTAATCTCGGGGTAATCCTTTATTAAGTTTGTTAATTACTTGTCTTAATCATCATGATTAGTTTAGTTTATGTGATTGTTGATGTTTTTAGCATGTTAATGCTGATTAATGAGTAGTGTCTTAACCATGGTTAATGGGGGGAGGGGTTAAAGGGCTAATTAAGGGGATAGTCCATGTTTTGAGTCTTATGCTTGATTAAAGGTTCTAGTTTCAACTATTACACACTACTTGTTTGATGAATTGAGTAGATGAATGTTTACACAATTTATTAATTGTCTATTCACGCCTATAAGGTCGAGAGTCTTAGGATTTGTGTGTTAGAACTTGTGCTATGTTGGTGGGTTGAATGGGTTTACGCAAGAGTTATTGTCATCAGACTGGAAGACTCGACCCATAGTCCGATTAGAACCCTAACTCGACTAAAACTCATATTAATGGACTCCCTTGATCATCCCATATGAACCCATGACACCCTAATTCCTTTCCTCGATTGCTTACATTCAATATTCTTAATTCTTGCTTTTATTTATGTTTTATTGTTGTTTACATTTAGTAGTTTAGACCAAAAACTCAAACCCAATTACTTGTGACATAAAACACCACTTTAAGCAACCAAGTAGCATTTCCTAAGAATAACCGTCCTTGTGGATCGATTTTCGCTTACTTGCTATACTAGCTGGTTTGGAGAGTTTACAAATATTGTTTGGTGGTTAGACGATCCATCAACCATTGCCCTCTAAGACACTCTTTTGTACCGCCTCCTTCTTCTTACTCCTCACCTCAACAACATTATCATCAATAGGTATCAATGGGCTCTCATATTGCTTGCCACACCTAAGATGAATAACATGTGCTGTTTCGTGCTGGATAGGAGGGTTACCTTAGGGAGGTAATGTAATACCCCGTATTTTATATAATCGATTAAACGGATATTATTATATATTAGCTATTATACATTTTATACTGGTTGCATCGTAATGTCGTGAATGTTTTTAAGTCGGGTTTACATCGTATATGTTGAGTCGGGCTACATCACATTTTGTCTTTTGGGCCAAGAATCGTATCACCCATTTACCCATCTACATTTACTGATTACCATACCCGTTTAACCCATTGCCTTACCCGGAACATGTAACCACCATTTACCCTAAACCTAACTTAAGAGCCGCTCTCCCTCTCCCCTCTTTTCGACGCACACCAACACACACACACGATCAAAGGAAGAACAATTGTCGAGCCTCTCAATTGATTGAAGATTTCTCATCGATTTCAACCTAATTTGATTTCCCTGTTTGTAAGTCGATTTCATTCCATTGTTTATACTGTTTTAAAATCGTCTTCTTCGAAAAGTTTGAAAAGAGAGTCCTGTTTATTTGATGTCTAGTTTATGCATATAAAATCTCGTAGTCAAATTCTTTATGGTTTGTCCTAGGTGATTTATTTATGAACATGTCGCTGAAAAGTCCGCGAATCTGATTTGGTTGTGGAAAATGATTTGAAACCTTAATTTTTATGTCGGTTCAGTTATGGGGCTTCTTTATATATCATATTTGTATAGTCTATATGGTAATAGGATTTGGAATTTCTGAAAAATGATGTTTTAAACTCGTTTTATGAATCAATACTTTTTATGCGACGGTTTCTGTCAGTTTTTGGAAATCAGTCTGAAAACCCTTGACAAGTTTGGAATTAGAGAAAAACACGTTGGATATAATTTGTAGCTAAGACTCATGGGGTTCCATTCCAATTGGCCTTGAATCAATTTGATTTTTCTGGAATTAGTTATGTATTTTATTCCGAGTCTGTCATGTCTTTGGAAAATCCTAAAAGTCGTGTTTGTTCTTTAAGTTGATATTCCTATTAAGTTATGATGAGTCTAGGTTGTGTGCATGATTATTTGATTGAGTAGGTGGTAATTATACATAGTTATGTTATGTAGGTGATGGATATGTGAAGGATCATAATTGATTGCTTGTGTGAGCTCGGATTGCGAAAAGGTAGGGAAATACACTTGACTTATTATCGTTGTTGTTGAATTGTGTTGACTTGTTTGTGTTTCATATGACCAAACTGTGAACGTTGACTTGATTCGTGGTTGTTGATTTATATTATGATTCATATACTGGAAAGTGATTGACTGAATTGATCGTATTGAGTATGTTATCACAACATTTGGTAACCGGCATGATTTTATGGTTGATCAGTTCAATGATATACATATTGTGTTGCATTAATTTCTTCTAAGCATTCATATGCATTGGAGATGGAGGATGTTGTGGTGATGTGGTGTGGTGATGATGATGTTGTGATAAGGCCCAGGCGGGTTCTGCAGGACTTGCCCTGGTGTCCTCAGCTGCGAGCTGGCAGATCGGCTACGGTCGATATATAGTCTACCGGGGATCGGTATGGCTGGGTTGTACGGGTTATGAGTTGCGATGAGATGATGGTGGTGATGGAGGAGCATGCATATCATACATACTTGTTGCATTGTATTACCCTACTCAACCTCGTGGTTGACCCTGTGTATTCGTGAACACCTGCGGTGAACCTTTTAATGGGGAGCAGATTGACAGGTACCTCAGAGACTGATAAGAGCTGGATGGGAAGAGAGCTTGGATTGCCTGACTTAGTGACTAGTCCACCTCGTTTAATCATGTTTAGTTATCCACCTTGTTTTACAAGTTTTATTTCCGCTAAAAGTTTGTAAAGTGTTTTGCTACAGTTTTAGTTTGTACGGTTTTGTAAACAGTATTCACTTAAAGTATAATTAAAGTACTTTGGATTGTTATGTCTTTATATTCACTACCTCGGGAAACCGAGATGGTAACAGTCCGGTTTATTAGGGAATGTCTTGTTAAAGGCTCCTTTGTAAATCGGGGTGTTACAAAGTGGTATCAGAGCAAACGATCCTCAGGCCTAAACCAATGAACCCAATGAACGTAGGATGTGTCTAAATAAAATGAACCCCTGGGAATAAACTGTTAGGAGCTCACGGTGCGGTTAAGAAGGCGCCCTTAATGCGTGCTGTTTTGCCCTCCCAGTTTTGAACCAGGTAACCCGAGATAAATGGAGTGAATGGGGTAGTTAGAAGGAAAACCTTGGATATAATCGAGTTGATGTATACCTTGAGACCCATATATTCTAACCATTCTGCAGGACAACGTTACGGTAAGTATTTTGTATGAATGATGACGTGATCATATGATGTTGTGGAGATGAGAAATAAATTTTCGTGTTCAGGTTGATAATCAATAAAGTGTTGGATTGTGGTAATCGCGAGCGTGAAAATAATTGCGAATTGATGATATTTATCTGGATGGATGTTGAATGATGTGTTGATAGTACTATTATGTCTAGTGATATGCGGTTATGTGATCCCGAAGCCATGCTAGTATAGTATTGTGATAGTAATCAGAAACACTATTGAATTGCATGTTTCTAGTCATAGCAATCGTGATTTAGATGTAAGGAGTACATCGAGATGCGAAGGGATTCTGTGGGATAGATGTTTACGTAAGTACAAAGTGTGAGATTTAAGTTGGGATGGGTTATTATACATAGTATGTTCATAAGAGCTTGTAACATAGTAAAGAAGGACCTAGTGCTGAAACTCGTTTTGTTTGATTTTACTCTTTAATTGACCTTACTGCCATTTCTTTTCTGTTTATTGCCTATGGATGAAAATTTTATGAGAGATAGCCTCGTGAGTTAGTGTTCATTTGGCGTTGGTTTCATGCTTATAGGATATACGGATTAGGAGTAATAAATATTTTAGTGGGCTGTGGACAGGAAGTTCCTGTGCAGTGATGTTTTGACCAACGATTTTGTAAAACTCCTCATTTAAATTGTATTAATAATTTTTGCATAATTCCAACTCCACCGATCAGAAGATTCGCATATGTTTTCAAATTGATAAGCCACGAAAATTCTTGATGTCTCTATATTAAATGGTAAATTTTGCAAACTGACCCAAGTTTCGGACCAATTCTTTGTCACATACTTGTTTGGACCAACTGAGTTGTAAAATTCTTTAAAAATGGAATTCTTGTGCTTTAGACCTAATTCTTTTTCCCCTATGTTTTAACTCTCCGTATTTTATAAAAGTAATATGAACCAAGTTTTAATCGAACGGTTATTTGTTTGTGGTCTTTGGAAGTTACAACGTGAATCATGACTTGTAAAATGTGCGTCCTATGTTGAGTTTTCATACAATTGTTTGGTTATTTCATGAGCCTTATTAATGCGACCTTACAATGTTTTTATATGATGATAGTAGCACGCATGTTCAGTAGTTATGTATCTTAACAAGTGATAAAATTAAAGTTTAGTTGATAACATTGTTGGCATGATAGTATGAGTGAAATTGAATAGCTTAATTTGAATCGTAATCGAGGATGAAATATTTTATACGAGTCCAGTTGTTTGCATATTTTATATATGTTTTGCATGTTGTAATATCTCTGGTGTGTTCATCATATTTGTTTAGTGGTCGGATATATATAAATATAAAACTATATTGTCATATCTTGGTAAAGTTGGTGGCGTTAAATGTTAACTTGATTGTTCTAATATACTCGCAGGAATATTTATAATAATTATGTTTAAATGTTTACACCCGTATGGTAGTAATGATTTATGTTTAACTGTCCACACATGTAGTATGCCATCTGAGTTCTAATGTCTTTCATGTGAGTCCGTGTGCCTATAGTTATACTTATTACTTTCATTGCATTAATTTATTTCAGTTGAACCTAAACTTATGATATGATAATAAAATAGTGTTGTTGTTCCTTATTGGATATGTTCATAGTTGTATTGTCATGAAATGTTTGATATAGTTACGATATTTGAAATATATTCTTGAACCGTCGCTATGAATTATATTTTGACGGAATTTTTTTTTTTTTTTTTTTATGTCAGCTATGTTGGCCAATTATAATGAGATAACCCTTTGATGATTCACATGTTATGCGTATGTTTAAATGATAGTCGTTATAGTTACGTTTAATTGAGCCGCGAGTTGCCTATTTGTTCAAACCGTGCAAACCAGAGAACTTGTTCACCTTGCTAATCTTTTGTCATAGATAATGTTTTACAAGTTATATGATGGTATATGTACATGTTTAAGTTGTTTATGCGATATCTTTTTTTTTCTTTGAAAATGAATTATATTGAGTTGATGGATACAATTGAATGGTATGGTTGCTAAAATGTTAAACATATGTGTGATATGGAAGTAATTTTGTTGTTATTGTGAATCATATGTCTATTTCTTTTACTGGGAGGTGTGATATGTGTCATAACTGATGTGGTGGAAACCGTGTGATAATCTAAATTATGAGTTCTAAGTAATGTTGTTGTTGTCCTGAATCATATGTTGTTACTTTTATTGGGAAAGATGTTTTCAGAATTGATATCATGCAAACAATTTTGATAATTTAAAATATGAATTTTGAGTATGTTGTTGATTGTTTAAATTCATCGGCCTAATTCGTGACCTAAACCAGTGAGTGAGTAAATAGTTGTATGGACATGTCAATAAGATCCTGTGATTGTGATGGATAGTAGTGGTAGATCTATTTTCTGTGATATGTTTACAAATGTGAGAAGTTTCTTAAATTGTTTTGTTATTTTTACTCTCGCTCGTTTATGGTCTATAATTGATCATCAAATTTGCTTAATTACATACATGTGAAGGAAATGTAGATTCATATACATGTTAACATACTCATATATGTCTAAACTAATTTGTCATAAAATTAAAACGGATCTTATGCATGCAAACAATAGTATAAATAGAGGAGAAATCATGTACTTACAAAGTAGATTTCGGCTATTAGGGCACAAGAGAGATCACCTTTCTCTTCTTGTTCTTGAGCTTTTCCAATGGAAGAATAAAGATCTAAGTGTAAGATCTCTCCCTATTTATTATACCCAAGGCTTAACACTTAATCTAATTAATATTACAATACTAGTATAATATTAATTTTAGTAGAAAATTGAACCAAAAACTTTTATAAAACTCTTATAAATTTCGGTTTTTAAGTGAGAAGAAGAGAGGATTTTTCTTCTCACTAGAACTTGTGTTTTTGGATGAGTGAATAGAATGAAAATAATACACTACCTTTTAGTATATTATTAGGCAAAATTAAAGAAAAACAATGATCACATTTGCTTCCCCAAAACCGTGTAAGAGGAGCTTTAGGGTGAGCCAATGCATGGAGAAATTGTTCTTCAAAGGAACAATAGGCTTGCATGGCTAGGTTTCCTTTTAATCATTGTGTTTTCCACTAATTACAAACAACATATAATTAGCTTAAATCCCTCTATATTTCGGCCCATTTGGTAATATGGAATCCATATTATTTTTGTCAATTGTCTATATGTTACATGTCATATGTCACATATATTTGTTATGTATTTTTAACATATTAAAAATCAACGTATTAATAAAAATACGTCACATACAAAAATCGACTTAGTAATTTCATAATTACTTGTGCCAAAATATTTTACCATTTATAAATCACAACAGATTGTATTTATAACAATTCATTCAAATTTAATTGTTACATTAAACAATTTATTTCATCCGAGTAATGACACAATTCAATTACTCAGACCGTATCATATTTAATCACATTTCAATATGATACGTAAATTTTACTTCCAAAATCGTCCGTCAATTTTCAAGTAATTTAATTAACTCGTAACATTATACGATTAATTAAATAATCAATTAAGAGTATTGCCCTTTAGGTATGACCTAGGGGGTCAACTGATCACCACCGTCACACGACAATAATGTCAAACTCTAGTCAGCCAATCATTACCGATATATGTTGACCGATTGACGGATAAGAACAAAATTACTTCCCAATTGTATTCATTTTAATGAGACTTAAACATGCGATCATCATGATCAACAGTCGTGATCGCATTATTGTCGGAGGACACATATTCCAACAATCTCCCACTTGTCCTCGACAAGTGTGCGTCACCAATTCTCTTGTCCTATTACTATCTCCCACTCAATGCAAGGTGTCTTTCAGGTCGTACTTGCAAGTGATCACATCGAGAGTGGTTTCCTCGATCGGAGAATAACGATTGACCGATTTATCCACTCTGGATATGTTCCGAGCGTGGCCACGCATTTCCAGTTCATTACTCCTCGAGTGGCCCTGAGATATTGTTATAACCCTGACTAGGGGTGGACAATTCCTATTGCACTCATTCCCTTCGACTAGCCACAGCCATCATAACCCAAAATATGCCCATTTGACCCCATTTACGAAGGTCGTAGTAACACAAATCAAAGTTAATCTGAAACTGTGCCATCTTAGGCGAATAGTCTTTAGTCAAAAGAATCGACTCATTTTGAATACTATAGTAGTATCGCCACGACGACCAGGCTATATAAATTTGCCCGAACTCTATAAGCGGTCATAAGGCCCGACAAAATGTTCCTAACAGATCGCCTATGTGATCGACTAGTCATCTCACATGACTCTATGGCACTTGAACTTGCCATCAATCGCATCACACTCTAGTCACTTCGAGACGTCACCTCATACAAGCAACTATGGGCAAAAACAATGTTAATCCATGTTCACTTTAACGGGGTTCAATTGTCTCTACAACCCGTTTGGATATAACAATGTACAAAGTGAGTTAATAATAACTCAAACGACAAATGTCGACATCACACTCGGGTAGTCAATATCATATTACAACCTTGTGATGTTTATTATAAGTGTAAACACTTATTGATTGCAATAGAAGTTTAACATCTCATGTGTCCATGTGTTCAAACTTCTTACACTTGCAATTTCCTTCACATTCATGTTCTCATACCATGAATTTTACCAAGTACACATCAAGGTTCTCGACTTTGGTTTTGGTTCTTTAACTTGAAAGAACTTTCTTATCGATCATCTCATAACGAACGAAATTTGCGATGAATAATACAACTTGTACCGATCAAGTATTCCATCCACACACAATACACTAGGTATATGTTTTGTAGAATCTTATAATAGTTGACAAGATTATCAGCTTAGTACTTCTCACAAGTCCTAGCTTAACTAGGATAGATTATCTTGAATAACCTCTTATTCAACCAAGCATCTTTCCAAAACTTCTCATTTCTCTTTCTAGGCTTGAAATATTTGGGATTCTCATAAATCCTCATATGAGCTCGGATTTTCTACAATATGTGCAACCTCTTAACACACAATGGAACATTCCGTCAAGCACCGAAATCGCTCATCGGATTCTACTCGAGAATTCATGACGTTTCTTTTATGGCTCACAAATCATTCATCATGCTCTTATGCATATGATTCATTATTGGACATGTACATGATTATTCTAATGGCGGAAACATTAGTCACTAATAATCATGAGATCAACCGTTCTCAGGTTCAATGAACTACCATGACTGCTAATGGTAATCCCATTTTCATTCATATGAATAACCTATGTATATGTTGATACGACGTGTATCTCTTTAATACTAATCCAACATCCCATGATGTAATTGGATTCATCATTGTCCATTTTCATCCAGAATTGAAAACTCAAAAGCTTCTTTATGAAAGAAGGCATTGGCTCGTCATTCTTTAATGAGTAATGAGTTTTATACATTCAAGGATGATAGCTCCCACTAAATTCCATGTCTTCACATGAGAATTTCCTAACTCCCACTCAATTCAACATATTTCGAAATTGACTTCTCAATCGAAATTTGTCAAGAATATAAATATAAATTGCTATGCCAAGTTACTAGGATAAAACCATATATGTTCCTATCATATCCTTTCAAAATGCCAATTTTGAAGTGGTCTTATCTCAACCTTACGGAAAGAGATTTTAAATCTCTAACACACTCATGTCATAATGATGTGTAGCTATGTCATTATTCACGTACAAATAATAACACACTCATGTCATAATGATGTGTAGCTATGTCATTATTCAAGTACAAATAATATTTAGAATACGTCCCTCGTAAATACCCTTTTGGAAGGAGATTTAACCATTTCATAGGGAGGTTAAGCAATGACATTTGTATGGTTAAAACGTTGGCTATAGAAGATATCGGAATATCAATTTTGCAACTTGATTTTGATCATAACTAGTATGTTACTTTGATTCATTTAGGCTCTTAAGTAAAACTCATAATTGAAACTATTGGTCAAATGTTTCATAAACTTAGTCAAAAACTTGTTAAGACTATACATTAGTTATTTTTCTTCCAAAACTTTCTTTTGGTCTCCTCGTGTAGTTATCTTGAGAAAATACTCTATATGATTACCGCACTTGGTCTTTTTAGTCATATAGAACTAACTTGAGACAATAGATCTCATCTATTCGGCATACTATGTAAATAGATATACCTTCATTTAAATCATTCTCTTTTGCGTAGATCTTCATATACACAAGTACACAATTTTATTTTGCCTTGTGTGATGTGTCCTCATTTTTCTCCCACTCTATCTTTAGAATAAATACACTAAATATTCAAAGATAGCATATGAGACACAAATTAATGATGTTGAATTATAAGGAGAACTACCTCATAGGTAGACTAATTGTTATTGATTTTATATGTGTACTTGGTGATTGACATACCTTTAAGAGAGTTCATAGACTCAAAATCGCTTTATAAATGATCATACACAAGCCTTAAGCATGTGGACATATAATGAAACCCGTCATTATAATTGTCTATTAGATCACCTTAAGTGAATAATCTTATGTTTCAAAACGCAAGCATTTAAAGATGAAATTTTAGAACATAAAGGATAAATGATAAAACGGGTGACTTGGGTTGCAAACCAAGTCACTATCATCCAAAATACAAACCATTATCCAAAATACCTTTCCATGTCGAACACGGAAACTTAAAGTTCTAAAAATTCAAAACATTACTTAAAATAAGACAATGAAAAACAAAGCTCCATAAAAGCTATCCTTAGCTTCTCCATGGTTTCTCATGCTTGTTTTTCTTTTCCCTTGTCTTTGCTTGGTGGAGGCCCTATTTACAATAAAAAGGGAGATACATTATCACAACTTTGCATCATAATACCATAGTTGAATTTAGAAACATAAAAGAAGGTTAGTCATTTACCTCTTTGGAGTGATCTTTCCATCTTTGATATCACCAAGGTATTTGGAACAATTTCTTTTCCAATGCCCCATGCCATTACAATAATGGCACTTATCAAGAGGACCCTTCTTGACTTTGGAGGTGCTAGCTTCACAAGACTTAGCTTTGGTGAATGTGGGAGCTTGCTTCTTGCCCTTTCTCCCATTCTTCTTGAACTTCCCCTTACTCTTTGTGCTTATGTTAAGCACATCCTTGGGAGGGTTCACATTTAACCCCATGTCCCTCTCGGCTTGCACAAGTAACTTGTGCAACTCCTCAAGAGACACATCCTTGTCTTGCATGTTGAAATTCACCCGGAATTGC
This sequence comes from Silene latifolia, assembly GCF_048544455.1. NCBI lineage: Eukaryota > Viridiplantae > Streptophyta > Magnoliopsida > Caryophyllales > Caryophyllaceae > Silene > Silene latifolia. The sequence goes on along the minus strand of NW_027413186.1, from coordinate 195,556 downwards.
ACATATGCCTTGACCTTAGACAAGGAGTGTAGAATCCTATCTACGATGAGTTCTTTGGGGATTTCAACCTTTTGAATTTTCAAGGTCTCGACAAGCTCCATGAGTTTGAGCACATGAGGGCTAACCTTTTGGCCCTCTTTGAAGTCGAGATCAAAGAATGCCGCGGCCGCCTCATATTGGACGATCCGCGGAGTTTGTGAAAACATGGTCACAAGTTTGGAGTAAATCTCATTAGCATTGCCCATTTTGAAGGCTCTCCTTTGGAGTTCCGCCTCCATCGCAAATATTAAGACATTTTTCATTGCGGCGGACTCCTTTTGGTAAGCCTCATAGGCTTCCCTAGTGGCCGCGGTGGACCTAGTGGAGGGCTCGGGTGGAGAGGCCTCGGTAAGGTAACGAAGCTTGTCGTCACCCTCGGCGGCTAATTTGAGTTGGGCATCCCACTCGGAGAAATTTGACCCATTCTTTTCAAGTTTACATCGATCCATGAAGGATCGGAGCCAAGATGAAGTAGCGAGTGGTGTAGCATTAGGAGTTGGTGTTGCCATTTGTTATGAATAAGAAGTGGTCTACAAAACAAAATATAAGGAGTAAAACAAATGTCGTTTTAATTATACTCGTAAAAATGTATGATTTAAACAAGTTTTATGCATTTTTCTAGTGACCTCTACCCAACTAGATAAATGATTCCAAGACCCAAATTCATATCGACTTAGGCACGGTGGGGCCGATACATCCTTTATCAATATAACTCGGTGGATTAACGTTTAATCGATTCTACTTTTAGAACTCTTGGTCGATAATATTACATTAACAATTATCTATAGCCCAAAACACATCGACAAGGGCACGGTGGGGCCGATACATCCCTTATCAAATACTTTTGTTGAGTTCAATCCAAATTTCGAATAAATGTGTCCATGATCCAAACCCACATTAACTTGGGCACGGTGGGGCCGATACATCCCTCATCAACATGAATTCGGTGGATTAACATTCATCACCCACTTCCCCTACGTAACAAGGTTTGTACCCGGTGTGGCCGAGTGCACTCCCTCACGAAATAGGTTTTCATGGTTTCTACTATTTGGTAAGGCTATGTCTCAATTGATAGTTTTAGCGAGAGGTCATGTCAATTTATTATCTATCACGTTTTAAGTGAACTAAAGCGGTGAACTACGATAATTCTAATTGACACGGTCGATAAACTCGATAAAAGACAATGCATGTTTAGTTATGGCGATTTAGCGATGCATGTGACATAAAATAAAATGCAAGCATAAAGATAAATAAATCCTAGTATGGCCTTTCCTAAAATAGAAAAACTATTAATCTATTACATATTCGGAAACCAACTCCATTGGTCCCTTGAACTTCGGTTGTGGCACGCATCTCGAGGTAACACCGTCTTTATGTATCGCCATTCTTGAAGAAATCCGTCTTTTGGAACTCCGGAATGAATAAAATTACATAATAAATTACATAATTTCCTATTATACATTTGTAACTAAAATAAAATAAATCTATTAAATTACAAAACGGTGATACGAGATCACAATAAAATTACAACCGAATCGATATTCCCATACATTTCGGGAAATACCAATTAAAATCTAAGGCCATACTAAGTAAAATTACATAATTCAAAATTACATAAATTAAAATTATGACAATCATAAAGAAAAAATGCAGCATTTATAATATGTATGAACATGCTCAATTTTATGCTAAATCGCCTTTAATTAGCCAATATCGTATATTACTCGGTTTTTACGGATTTGCGTGATTTCAACATTTTATAATCACAAAAATGCATAAACTCATATTTATGCATAAGTTAATTACCCTAACCTCTTAGGACTCAAAATTTAGGCTTCACTAATAATTTGACCATAATTAACTTTTATTTACATAATTGTTCATAAAAGGACCAAAAATTACAAAATAAGCTATTAAACTTCAAATAAATCCAAAAATTCCAAATAAATTCAAAATTTGAAATTTAAATTCATGAACATTCTGGAAAAATTCCATGACACTCATAATGTTCAAAATCTTAGGTTAAAAATTTCGAAAATTTTCCGGAAAAACAATGTTGCGGTTTATCAATATTTAATAAAAATAATCATAAAAACATGGAAAAATAATTTTCATTAACTTTTCAATTTTAGATCTGAAAAATATAATAAAATGCAACATTAGACGTTTTTCCTAAGTCATAGATTATGTTTTATTAATTTTCCATTAATAATGTCACTATTTATGCTATTTTTCTTCAAAAATTCATAAATCATGCAAAAAGACTTCTTTATAGCCAATTATTTTACACACATCTTGTAAAATTGCATGTGACAACATATTAATTTTCTATGACCAGATTCGAAATTTAACTCATATTAACCTATTTTTCTCTTAAATCCGTATTTAATAATGAAAAATTCATTTTTCGAGCATAACAAGTCCAAAAATTATGAAAATTTGCAGGTTATCTCAAAATAATATATGTAACAACATATCCAAAAACCAAGTGAAAATTCGAAGTATAGCTAATTTTAGACCAAAAATGACATTTTTACTCATAAAATCACATTTAAATGCCATTATTGTAAATTATGAACAATAAAAATCCGAAAAATTAACCAAAATATCCTAAAACATTTTAGGACCAGAAATATTAACATGCATGTAATAATTTCGTGATATATCATAATAACACAAATTTTACAAGTTTTATTTGTTATTCATATAACTCGGAAAAACTTTTAACCAATTTGCATGCAAACAACCGTGGCTCATGATACCGATTGAAGGAAATGTAGATTCATATACATGTTAACATACTCATATATGTCTAAACTAATTTGTCATAAAATTAAAACGGATCTTATGCATGCAAACAATAGTATAAATAGAGGAGAAATCATGTCCTTACAAAGTAGATTTCGGCTATTAGGGCACAAGAGAGATCACCTTTCTCTTCTTGTTCTTGAGCTTTTCCAATGGAAGAATAAAGATCTAAGTGTAAGATCTCTCCCTATGTATTATACCCAAGGCTTAACACTTAATCTAATTAATATTACAATACTAGTATAATATTAATTTTAGTAGAAAATTGAACCAAAAACTTTTATAAAACTCTTATAAATTTCGGTTTTTAAGTGAGAAGAAGAGAGGATTTTTCTTCTCACTAGAACTTGTGTTTTTGGATGAGTGAATAGAATGAAAATAATACACTACCTTTTAGTATATTATTAGGCAAAATTAAAGAAAAACAATGATCACATTTGCTTCCCCAAAACCGTGTAAGAGGAGCTTTAGGGTGAGCCAATGCATGGAGAAATTGTTCTTCACAAGGAACAATAGGCTTGCATGGCTAGGTTTCCTTTTAATCATTGTGTTTTCCACTAATTACAAACAACATATAATTAGCTTAAATCCCTCTATATTTCGGCCCATTTGGTAATATGGAATCCATATTATTTTTGTCAATTGTCTATATGTTACATGTCATATGTCACATATATTTGTTATGTATTTTTAACATATTAAAAATCAACGTATTAATAAAAATACGTCACATACAAAAATCGACTTAGTAATTTCATAATTACTTGTGCCAAAATATTTTACCATTTATAAATCACAACAGATTGTATTTATAACAATTCATTCAAATTTAATTGTTACATTAAACAATTTATTTCATCCGAGTAATGACACAATTCAATTACTCAGACCGTATCATATTTAATCACATTTCAATATGATACGTAAATTTTACTTCCAAAATCGTCCGTCAATTTTCAAGTAATTTAATTAACTCGTAACATTATACGATTAATTAAATAATCAATTAAGAGTATTGCGCTTTAGGTATGACCTAGGGGGTCAATCGATCACCACCGTCACACGACGAATGTCAAACTCTAGTCAGCCAATCATTACCGATATATGTTGACCAGTTGACAGTAACAAAATTACTTCCCAATTGTATTCATTTTAATGAGACTTAAACATGTGATCATCATGATCAACAGTCGTGATCGCATTATTGTCGGAGGACACATATTCCAACAACATGTCCATTGCCCTCGTGCCTACTCTATCCCAACACCAACTTTGATTATGAAGACCATTAGTTAGTGAGCTATTTTCGTCATATGCGAGGACGTGGTTGAGTTTTATTTCTTTATCGAGGTAACACGATATTACCGTCCCTGATACTTTTATTATTGTTCGGGGTTGTATGTGTATGTGTCATTATTTGTCATCGTTTTATGATATCAGTTTATACATGACAATTGTGAATTTCTGATGATTGTCATTAATTCGGTTTGCAATTATATAAGTACGTATTATATATCTTTTTGTCAAGAGGGGGATTTTGGTGAGATGGGTTTGGGTAGATTTGAATGACATATATGATTGGTTGAGCACAAGGATTGGAAATCTATAAGTTTGTAAAAGAAACAATTAGATTTGGTAATGGTTTGCAGTAATGGCTTTTCGTTTGGTTGCTAGGAGATGATGGAAGTACTACGTATTAATTAAGATTGTGTTGTGCTATTGATTCTCATAATATGGAGCTTAAGTTATACTACGATACACCGTGTGGACTTTGGCCTTGAGTTGAGCCTTATTTTATTCGGATTTTCATATATTGATTGTGGTTCGTATTGTGTTTTAGTTGTCATACCCTTTGACCTCGACTTGCGGGTGAGTAGCTTAAAGTCTTGTACTTTAAGTGTTGAGCAGTTCCTTTAATGGAATATTTGACAATATCGATATTGAAATTGAGATGGAAATTGGTTACTGGTATTGAGTTATGAGTTATTGGGCCTTTGAGCCAAGTTATGTTTACGGTCCAGTGCGACCATGGTTATTGAGTTATTTGAGTTGAAATCGATATTGAGATGGAAATATTGTTTCGCGGTTTAATCCCGCCAGTTCACTCACCCCTTGTCTTAGTCTTAGGTTTGACGATGAGAATACGATATCTGATTACCTGGAATATTGAGATGGAAAGATGACGGTGTTCTCAAGTGGTTATTTAGTTGTTATACATTGTGTTCTCAGGTAGTTATTAGTTGTAGTTAGTTGGGTTAAGTGAAGATGAGTTAAACTTCGGGACGAAGTTTATTTTTTAGGAGGGTAGAATGTAACATTTCGTGTCTGTTATATTTAATTGATGTGTCAAAAGTGTGTGTTAACTGTGTTAGAAATGCGTGATGCCCATATGTACGATATACAATACCCCTTTTGATGTTTGAGTACGGGAGCGAACTTCGGGACGAAGTTCATTTTAAGGGGGGGAAGACTGTAATACCCCGTATTTTATATAATCGATTAAACGGATATTATTATATATTAGCTATTATACATTTTATACTGGTTGCATCGTAATGTCGTGAATGTTATTAAGTCGGGTTTACATCGTATATGTTGAGTCGGGCTACATCACATTTTGTCTTTTGGGTCAAGAATCGTATCACCCATTTACCCATCTACATTTACTGATTACCATACCCGTTTAACCCATTGCCTTACCCGGAACATGTAACCACCATTTACCCTAAACCTAATTTAAGAGCCGCTCTCCCTCTCCCCTCTTTTCGACGCACACCAACACACACACACGATCAAAGGAAGAACAATTGTCGAGCCTCTCAATTGATTGAAGATTTCTCATCGATTTCAACCTAATTCGATTTCCCTGTTTGTAAGTCGATTTCATTCCATTGTTTATACTGTTTTAAAATCGTCTTCTTCGAAAAGTTTGAAAAGAGAGTCCTGTTTATTTGATGTCTAGTTTATGCATATAAAATCTCGTAGTCAAATTATTTATGGGTTGTCCTAGGTGATTTATTTCTGAACATGTCGCTGAAAAGTCCGCGAATCTGATTTGGTTGTGGAAAATGATTTGAAACCTTAATTTTTATGTCGATTCAGTTATGGGGCTTCTTCATATATCATATTTGTATAGTCTAGATGGTAATAGGATTTGTAATTTCTGAAAAATGATGTTTTAAACTCGTTTTATGAATCAATACTTTTTATGCGACGGTTTCTGTCAGTTTTTGGAAATCAGTCTGAAAACCCTTGATAAGTTTGGAATTAGAGAAAAACACGTTAGATATAATTTGTAGCTAAGACTCATGGGGTTCCATTCCAATTGGCCTTGAATCAATTTGATGTTTCTGGAATTAGTTATGTATTTTATTCCGAGTCTGTCATGTGCTGGAAAATCAGGAAAAGTCGTGTTTGTTCTTTAAGTTGATATTCCTATTAAGTTATGATGAGTCTAGGTTGTGTGCATGATTATTTGATTGAGTAGGTGGTAATTATACATAGTTATGTTATGTAGGTGATGGATATGTGAAGGATCATAATTGATTGCTTTTGTGAGCTCGGATTGCGAAAAGGTAGGGAAATACACTTGACTTATTATCGTTGTTGTTGAATTGTGTTGACTTGTTTGTGTTTCATATGACCAAACTGTGAACGTTGACTTGATTCGTGGTTGTTGATTTATATTATGATTCATATCTTTGGAAAGTGATTGATTTGAATTGATCGTATTGAGTATGTTATCACAACATTTGGTAACCGGCATGATTTTATGGTTGATCAGTTCAATGATATACATACTGTGTTGCATTAATTTCTTCTAAGCATTCATATGCATTGGAGATGGAGGATGTTGTGGTGATGTGGTGTGGTGATGATGATGTTGTGATAAGTGTAATACTCCGTATTTATAAGTCTTGGGGTACTCTATCGAGTAGCCCTTACTCTGTCGAGTAAGGGCAAGTTGCGAAATAAAATAGTTTCGACACTGTTGGGTACTCGATCGAGTAGGTGGGGTACTCGATCGAGTAGGGGTACTCGATCGAGTACCTTGGGTACTCCGATCGAGTGTCCTATTTTGCGGGGAGTTTTCTCGGGTTTTGTTAATTACGCGATTAAGGTATTTAAACCAATTCGTCTTTGTTCTAAATCACTTTTTACAAAACCTAAAACCTGTTTAAGAGAGAAAGCAACTTGTCTTCTTCCTAATCGCGTTCTTGACAATTCCGGAGTTCGGCGGTCGGTTTGCATCGTAGTTTGTGTCGTTGGATTCCTTGCGTCGAGGGTAAGCTTTTAATGTAATTTATATAATGTTTTGTTAAGATTAGTGAAACCCCAATTTAGGAATTGGGGGTTTTTATGAATAGTAATTGAATAGTAGTATCTATGTGTTGTATGGTAGGAGGAGAGTTCATAGAAGAGGCGTTTTGAGACAAATTGTAGATACCGTCTGCGTGTTGTGCTTTCCAGGTAGGATTTCCTACTCGGTATTAGTCCCATAATGGGATATTGGTGATGTGTTGTAGTTAGTGATTGATATGATGATTGTAATTGTAATTGTGTTTGTGATTGTGGTTGTGTTTGTTGATGGTTCTCGAGATGCGTTCTCGGTTGAGTGGGGTCACTTGCGGGAGTGATCTCACGCCCTAGTTTCGCCCTTCGTGGAACCCGCCACGAAAGGGGATGTGCACATTAATGGGACGGGGTTATCGCTCGTACGATGAGCGGGGCTTAGGTGGGAACGGCTGCGGTCCCCCATCCAGCGGGCCGGTCCGGTGGACGATCGATATTGAGACGATGGGAGTTGGTGGTGTGTGTGTGTGTGTGTGATTCAGGTTGTCTGTTTATCTTATTGTTGATATATGTATTGAATTGTGTGATTAATCGACCCGTTTAAATGTTTTAAAAATCGTGGTGATCCATTCGGGGTGGTGAGCGGTTATTGAGCGGTGTGTGATATGACGCGTATGGGATAGCCGGGATGAGTCATCACGTGGCGATTAGAAGTCTTCATTTGTGTCGGCGAAGTCTAGTAGCTTTGATAGTTTTAGCTGTAGACCGTATGAGAACCTTGTAATTCCTTTTATTAGTTTTGGTTTGAACATGTAATCACTTAATCTATAATTACTTTAAAAGTACGTTTCTTTATTGTCTTATGATATTCAGTACCTCGGGCAACCGAGATGGTAGTATCCTTATACCTGAGTGGTCCTGGTAAGGCACTTGGAGTATGGGGGTGTTACAAATGGTATCGAGAGACGATCTTGGAACTGTAACAAATGAACATAATGAACATAGGGAGTCTAATAAAATGAACCCGGTGTATGTGTAATGGGAGCCCCTATTGATGCTAGGTTTTGGGTGAGTAGGCGCCCTCACTTCAAAATCTTGGCCCCATGATACTTAAGCCAGTCACATGGTATGGGAACGTGGAGTCCGTGGGTATATGTGTGACGTGTATGTTAATTGTGTTGTATATGGTTTGTTGAAAGTATGTTGCATGATAGTTGGTTGACATGTTGGTTGGAATCGTTGAAAAAGTATATGAGAATGATGAATGATATGGTAGAAAAAGAAAGTAGTTAGTATATGATGATGTGTGATGAAGTGGATTTGTAATGTTGTTGTATTAGCAACATGGAAATAGGATTTGTAGTGTATGGGTGTGGTTTGTGTTATGAAAAGTTATGAAAATTTAAAACATGCGAGTAATACATGATTGAAAGTTGAATGTTATATGAGCATGATAGGTGGTAATGTTTGACTTTTGGTAAGTAGTAACATGAAGAATAGAGGTTCAATGATATGTGTTTTGTATAACGAATTGGATGAAAAGCATGATGGTACATTTATAACGTGGCACTTAATAACACGAAGTAGATTATTTTGTTGATTGTATGAGGAGTCGCGCAGATTTGAATGCGTAGTTGTAATCATAATGTTGAAATAATAATGAATGCATAGTACGTTAGGGTATGTGAGATAACATGCGGGTAGTATTCACGAGTCTGCATGACTCGATCGAGTGGGTTTGATTCGATCGAGTGGGTACTTGTTGTTGTTTTGACCAGAATCGTGTTTAAAGGTTTTCGATCAGTACCTCGGGCACTCGATCGAGTATGGGAGTCACTCGATCGAGTAGGCCGGCTACTTTCGGTCGAGTAAGTCGAGATCGAAGGTCTATTTGGGTTACTGAGTCGGGGCACTCGATCGAGCATGTTGGGCACTCGATCGAGTAGCCTCAACTCGATCGAGTAGGTTACGTACTCGATCGAGTGGGGTCTGTCACAGTCATATGCGTATTTCGGGTCGTATGTTTGTCTTTTGACATTCGTTGCATATTACGTTTAATTCAAAGGTGTTGTATTACTTCTTTATGCATTGTTTTACGTATGTGTTGGTCCTGAAGCGTAAGTTACCCAATCTTATGTTGTAAAGAGTGGCACTATGATGAGTATGAGTTCGGTGGGGAGGACATGAATTATGAGTGATTATGATAGATGGTGGAAAAAGAAAAGGAAGATTGGTATAGTTTATTGAGGCAAGGCGCACGTTTTGCGAGACGGGATGAGTGATATGATTGTGTGTTGAGTAATGTAGAAATAAGTGAATATAGACAAGGGATGATGTGAGTATAATGAACGTGAGAATGAAAAGATTGAAAGTAAGAATGTGGATAGTGGCGACTTGAGATGTGTAAAGAGTTAAGGAAGGAAATGGTTAGGAGTCGTGTGGGTTATGGATTTAGGTAGTGAAAGTTCGTTTAAAGGGGTTGAGAAGAGTAATATATAGTGAACTTTGTGGAGACATGTCGCGAGGTGTATTTATAGACAGTGTGAGTGAGTTTGGGAGGTTTATTAAAAGATGAAACTACTGTGTGAGTTCCTTGGGTAATTGGCGGTATGAAAGGAATTTTGATTTCTAGAGATGTAAGAAGGAGATGCAATTGTTGAACAAGAACGTTGATTCTATGGATGTATTAGTGGCAAGGGTGATTGATGACATAATAAGAGAATATTTGTGGTAAGAAAGAGGGAGATGATATCGATATAAAATAATGGGATTTGAGTTTTGGAGCGATGAGAAGGTAATTGGTGCACAAAAGGGTTAGATAGAAGTAATAAGGAGTTGAGCTATTAAATTGGTATTATTGAGTGTAAAGAGAAAAGAAGGATAAAAAGTAAGCTGAGGAAAATGTTCACCGGAGTTATGTGATGTAAAGGTAAGGAATCATCGAAATGTGTGATAGTATCACGAAGATGTTAGCTGAAGGTTATATAGGAGTTTCAGGACAACATGAATGATAATGAGTTTCGAGGAATTAAGGAAAGTAAGAAGTTAGAAGAATATCTGCATGATATGAGATTTTGGTGGAGAAATGGATGATGATTCAATTAAGGAAAATATTGGGAAGAATGTTGAGATAATTTTGTTCATGGATTCGATGTTCGTTGTTTGGGATGTTAACCAAAGATAGAAAAGAAATCATGATATTTAGAGATGAGTGAAGAGGTTTGATGTCCTGGACGGTGGTAGTGTTATGGTCTTTGACTAGTGGTTAAGGAAAAGTGTATATTAGAAAAGTGGCAATTCTAAAGAGGCCGATTTTGTAAAGACTGAATTGATAAAAGTATGGTTGTCAGGAAGTATAAGACATAGTCTTAGGAGGTGGTTTCTCATAATGAGTGTTAGGCTGTATGGTTATGTATGGCGGAAGGTCTTTGGTGATGCGAATGGAAGAATGTGATGAGGGGCATGCGAGTTAAGCTCGGACAGCAAGTAACCTTTGTTGAGTGGTAACTTACGTGGTCAGGATTGACTAGTTGGTTGTGATTACGGGTCTATGATATGTGTAAATGTTTGTGTGAGGTTCTGACCTCACAAGAAGGGGTACGGTGTGATAATTATAAAGCTATTTTATGAATGTTCTGTAATATATATATGTTGGACACGGTAGTTTAATTGAATGATATCCAAAAAGGTAATAATTTGATTAATTTGACATGGCTAGTTATAATTTTATGTGTATTAATAACACACGTGTATTCCGTGAAATGGTAGAGATGATGTTCATGAGATGCTTATCTGTTATTTCATATAATATGTTGTGTTGTGATAGAGTAAAGTGGATTGGAGTAAGTTTCCTTGTCCGAAAGGTTATTTCCGAGGCAGTATTTATGGAATCGTATGTAGTTGTGATGTCTATCGATGTGGTTGTGGTGCCTCGGGTGGTGATCCGGGCTCGATATTTAGTGTTGTGATGCGGGTATTTTCGCACTACGGTGTGGCTGTTGGTGGCGGCGTTGTGATGCCGTCACCGGTTGTGGTGGAGTAGGCGGGGTGATTATGATTCGAGTTTCGAAAGTACATACCGATTATACATGGATTGTTGTTTTGTTTGATGTTGCTCTCTACGAGTTTCGGTTTGTCTTTGATAGACAGTTGTCTTGCTTATTTATGTTTTCGTTACTAGGTTAAGTTAGGAATGAGGTAGAGTATGATGTGAAATAGAGTTGTATATGTTTCGTTGTTGTCATGGGATAGTGATAATCTGTTGATGGGACGCGGTTGTGAGAGGTTGTTACGGTAATGTTGATCTTGTTTTCAGATGAGACATCGGTAGACATGGTAATGGGAAATGATTCGTGGATCATGTGTTGTAATGAGCTGAAAGCGGCAGGTAGTTCATAATCTTTTGTTGAGACAGTGAGTGTGGGGTGTTGGGGAAATTAGTGTCATGTTAAGTTGTGTATGAATTTTGCGGTAATGAAAGAAAGAACTTGAGGATCTAGTGTGCGTGTACGTAACGAGTGCGGATCGTGAGTTATGCTTCTGGAAGATAAGTGCTTTACATAGCGAGGTATGCTGGTTTGCAGTGATAATGGAGAGTTAGTATGGTGATTTTGCTACGAGCCTTATGGTATAGGTTAGGGGTGTGCGATTGATTTGAAGTATGAGAACTGTTGAAGTAAGAGAGCCTTGAGAAATAGGAGTGATTATGGAAATGAGGTTATAGGCAGTTATCTTTGACATAGGGTGGTGATGAGGATAATGAGATAATATAGCTAAGGGTTTAGTATTAGCGAGTTACGAGGACGTAACATTTGTCTTAAGAGGAGTAGGATGCAATAAAAGAGAGTTTCATGGTGGTGCATGCGGTAATATAATTGGAAGTAGAGTGTTAGCGTAGCGTAAAGGAGGGATTTGTTTTGTGGACAATACTTATAAAAGGGCCATGGCCGTGCTCGTAGTAGTGTGATGCTTCAGAGTGGGGGAATATTTTATATAATGTTAACAGTTGGAGGATGATGTTATGAGTGTGAGTAAACTTCTAGGACGAAGTTCCTTTTAAGGGTGGTGGAATGTAACATTCCGTTTGATGTCTATGAGTGTCTTGGTATTGGATTTGATAGTTGATGATATTATGGAGCTAAAGCGACATTAGAGGATGGTAGTTGGTTATGTATGGAGTTGGTGTCGTGAAAGATATATATGTGGTAGATACGATATAGTGAGTCATGTTGTGGAAGTAAACATAGTTGGTAGAATAGGGGTTAAGAGTTCATGTTCTATGTTCGGTCGAGTTCTCGAGTCCTTAGCTAAGTTGTTGTGTCTTGGTCGAGTCGGTATGGTTGTTTTTATGTATGGGTTGAACTTCGGGGACGAAGTTCCTTTTAAGGAGGGAAGACCGTAATACTCCGTATTTATAAGTCTTGGGGTACTCTATCGAGTAGCCCTTACTCTGTCGAGTAAGGGCAAGTTGCGAAATAAAATAGTTTCGACTGTTGGGTACTCGATCGAGTAGCATTTGGGGTACTCGATCGAGTAGAAATTACTCGATCGAGTACCTTGGGTACTCGATCGAGTGTCCCATTTTTACGGGGGAGTTTTCTCGGGTTTTGTTAATTACGCGATTAAGGTATTTAAACCAATTCGTCTTTGTTCTAAATCACGTTTTACAAAACCTAAAACTGTTTAAGAGAAAAGCAACTTGTCTTCTTCCTAATCGCGTTCTTGACAATTCCGGAGTTCGACGGTCGGTTTGCATCGTAGTTTGTGTCGTTGGATTCCTTGCGTCGAGGGTAAGCTTTTAATGTAATTTATATAATGTTTTGTTAAGATTAGTGAAACCCCAATTTAGGAATTGGGGGTTTTTATGAATAGTAATTGAATAGTAGTATCTATGTGTTGTATGGTAGGAGGAGAGTTCATAGAAGAGGCGTTTTGAGACAAATTGTAGATACCGTCTGCGTGTTGTGCTATCCAGGTAGGATTTCCTACTCGGTATTAGTCCCATAATGGGATATTGGTGATGTCTTTGTAGTTAGTGATTGATATGATGATTGTAATTGTAATTGTGTTTGTGATTGTGGTTGTGTTTGTTGATGGTTCTCGAGATGCGTTCTCGGCTGAGTGGGGTCACTTGCGGGGGTGATCTCACGCCCTAGTTTCGCCCTTCGTGGAACCCGCCACGAAAGGGGATGTGCACATTAACGGGACAGGGGTTATCGCTCGTACGATGAGCGGGGCTTAGGTGGGAACGGCTGCGGTCCCCCATCGGCGGTGGCTGGGTCCAGGTGGACGATCGATGAGACGATGGGAGTTGGTGGTGTGTGTGTGTGTGTGTGTGTGATTCACCACTGTTTATCTTATTGTTGATATATGTATTGAATTGTGTGATTAGTATCGACCCGTTTAAATGTTTTAAAAACTGTGGTGATCCATTCGGGGTGGTGAGCGATTATTGAGCGGTGTGATATGACGCGTATGGGATAGGGGATGAGTCATCACGTGGCGGTTAGAAGTCTTCCCGCTGTGTCGACGAAGTCTAGTAGCTTTGATAGTTTTAGTTGTAGACCGTATGAGAACCTTGTAATTCCTTTTATTAGTTTTGGTTTGAACATGTAATCACTTAATCTATAATTACTTTAAAAGTACGTTTCTTTATTGTCTTATGATATTCCGTACCTCGGGCAACCGAGATGGTAGTATCCTTATACCTGAGTGGTCCCGGTAAGGCACTTGGAGTATGGGGTGTTACAATAAGGCCCAGAGGGTTCTGCAGACTTGCCCTGGTGTCCTCACCAAGTGAGTGCGATCGGCTACGGTCGATATATAGTCTACAAGGGGATCGGTATGGCTGGGTTGTACGGGTTATGAGTTGCGATGAGATGATGGTGGTGATGGAGGAGCATGCATATCATATATACTTGTTGCATTGTATTACCTACTCAACCTCGTGGTTGACCCTGTGTATTCGTGAACACTGCGGTGAACCTTTTAATGGGGAGCGAGATTGACAGTACCTCGGGACCGATAAGAGCTGGATGGGAAGAGAGCTTGGATTGCACGACTTAGTGACTAGTCCACCTCGTTTAATCATGTTTAGTTATCCACCTTGTTTTACAAGTTTTATTTCCGCTAAAAGTTTGTAAAGTGTTTTGCTACGATTTTAGTTTATGCGGTTTTTGTAAAATATTCACTTAAAGTATAATTAAAGTACTTTGGATTGTTATGTCTTTATATTCACTACCTCGGGAAACCGAGATGGTAACATCCGGTTTATTAGGGAATGTCTTGTTAA
>NW_027413186.1:0-180626 GCF_048544455.1 Silene latifolia | reverse complement strand
ATAATTCTAGAATAAAACCGCATGGATATGTTTTGTAATAGGTTCATTTGGGTAAAAACCTGTAATTTTTAAAACCTGAACCTGTTATAAAGATATCCAAAAGGGAAGGTGTCAAACATGCAAGGTCCAAAATAAATCTCATGAATGAAACATCGCTAAAGTCGCGAAACAAAGTTATACAACCCAAATGTAAAGAGGGAGACATATGTCCCTAAAATGTATGTGACATAAAAAGTGTATAAGGGTCACAAAAAAAAAAAACCAATCTAGGTTCCAAGGTTACTTTGCTCGCTAGCTCGTCCATGTACCCCATATATGCATCACCTACACTCATTCGCATTTTATACAAATACGAAAGCCACAGTCAGTGGGGAGTAACTCCGAGTTCTCCCAGCCACGAAATGTCATAATTAATATAACATGTAAACATAAGAATATGAATATGAATAACACATAGCCTTAGCATATAGATGCTAGACAATCGTGCTTATCATGCGAACAACAATATAACAACACATAGTCCTAGCATGTGATTACTAGACCGACTCATACTACCCTATCATGTGAATCACATAACATCCAGGAATCCAAACTCTATCAACCATAGCCGGCTTGCATCTCACCTTCTATGATTCATAGAATCATCAAACAAGAAAGGGCAATATATCAAAGACATGCATAAGTTCTTAGTCCCGTCAATAGTCACTCAGAATCGAGTCTATACCACGAGGTAGGGAAGGTAATCGAACCGTATCTTGGCTCGAGGTTCTATCAAAACATGGCCAAGACACAACACAACCCTAGCCTAAAATCTGCGCAGACCTAGACATGCGGATACACACCACCGCACCCAAGACCCACAATTTTTTTAAAAACAAAGTGAGTACCCTAAGGAGTCCACCAAAGGGTTGGCTAGTACTTAAGCTGACCACTTACTCTCAAAATAAGTAACGAGGTCATGCCCCAACTTGGATATAAACCCACCAAGTCAGGAACACAGAGGCTATTAAGCAGTGAACATACACTCGTCAAAGACTATAATGACCTATCTATGATGAAGGCCGAAATACTCACCTAGGACCTAAATAAAACCAATCTAGGTCAATATTTTAGCCCACACCACACAAGACAAATAGGATACCCAATTCAAATTGACAATCCAACAATATCTCCATTATCAATAATAATCCAAATTCCAAAAACCGTTAATTTCATAATTCATGAGAACAAGCTAAAATGGCAAAGAGGCAATAAGACTGAAGTATAAGGCAGCCAATTCATCCAACAACCAACATGTGAAATGATAATTACAAATATCAAGACATAACATAAAATTTCCAATAACAACCAATCTCACCTCAAAGACAAACCCTCGACCCGAGTCCCGCGACGGGTCATCGGTCAAAATCGAGGGACCGGTTTAAACCTAGTTTGACCAAACTCGTTCGGTCAATCCGCCCACTCGAGTCTTGGCCTGCTTTGGCCCAAATTACAAATTTATCACAATATTATTCTCATGCTATTTCCAATTTCTATCATGTGAAAAACGAAAGTAACACATTATCAATCACCTAAACACTTAACAAACAACCAGCACAACATTAACTACTAATGTGACATTAATTCGTCGAGTAACTCGGAATAGTTACCTTAAGCTAGCAAAGAGACAAGTAATAACTTGAGAAAGCTTCTAAAACCCAAAATTACTCTTCATCTTCAACCACATATGAGCCACCTAAAATAATTATGTGAAAGGACGATATTAACGAATTATCTTTATATAAAATATGAGATGGAAATTAAATTAATTATATTTTAAATAAACCAAACTAGCGTCAAAACAATTTATAGACACGGCTCAAAAGTTATTATGACAACCTCAAACTCGGCCTAACCACCAACTACACATGGCCTCTAACTCGTGACTTAGCTAGGCCACGGCCAAAGCCATAGCTAGGCCACTGCCAGGCCACTAGGAGTCCGACACGACCACCACCCGACTACCCATAGCCACCCTTCACCCTACTTCATAAGCTGACCCAAAAATCAGTCCAAAACAAAACCCAAAAGATGCCTAAGTTCGACCCCAACTCCAGTCCTCAAATGCAAAGTGAAAACCCACGATGACGGTCTCTCGCCAAAAACAGTACCAATCGTCCTCTTAAGACTCCATTCTCGCGCCTAAAAACAGTCCTAGTTGAGCCTACTAAGTCAAAGATTTAAAACGGTTTTAGAGCGGAAATCCACAAGTATAAAGCAACTCAAAAATAGACCCTAAAGACTACAAAAATCGCCCCAACACAGAGTCCAAATTAGTCCAAAACAATCCCTACATGTCAGTATACACCGTCTCAACTATAAAACACACCAATTATCACCCAAAACAATCCATACATGTTAGCATACACCGTCTTAAATATACCACTTACTAGCTAGCATCCCAAATGATCCCTAGAGGTCAGTATACACCGTCTCAATCATCTCCACATATCAGTATACACCGTCTCAACTATACAACCGACTAATTAACATCCATAAGGATCCCTATATATAATTATACACCGTCTTAAATATAAAACAGACTAACCAAATTCAAATAAACATATTTTACAAGTAATATTGAGTAACTTATCATTGTTACCTTTTTCCGATTGAACTAATCATTTATGACTAACAAATCTTCTACCGGACCGTCTATCTCAAAGACCTACAACCGTCTTATAATAAATAAAGTGAAAATATAAATTGGGTTTGTAAAACTACGTGCGAATCTAAAATGAATTTTACTTACAACGGATTGACAGAACGATGGGAGCAAAGAATATGGAACGAAAATCATTGATAACAGATGACAAACGGAGTGGCAGGATCAATCTGATAAAATTAGAACGAATTAAAAAAGAAGAAAAAAAGAAGGAAGAAGAAGAAATGTCATGTGAGAAATGAGGGAGCAAATTGCTCCCTCTTATTTATTATACGTACGTTTCTTCATCGTTAAGAAACTTCGATAGTTATTAAAACCGTTTCGAGTTAAATTAAACCGGTTTTGATTCGTTTTGACGGAAAATCAAATTATTCGTCAAACGCGATTTTCGAAAACGCTAAAGTTTTTAAACACGAGTTTACTAGAAAATTAAGTACCCATATGCCCTATATCCTAACTCATTTACCCAACAACCGTAAGAAATAGAAAATCCCATGTTTACGACTTTTCATCGAAATAACCTTTTATTAAACAAAAGGTTCAAATATAGTTTAAATTATTTTTAAACATTTCCAAACTATCAAAAATAATTATATTACTTCAAAATAAAATAAAATTATATTTTATCGAATTATTATTATTTCAAATAAATTAATATTAAATTAAAGTTGATTTAAAATATTACTTTTAAAATATAATAATGGTCCAAATTTACTTGTGGTGTTACAATCACCCCATCTTTTTTAAAAGTTTCGTCCTCGAAACTTGAAAGTATAAATGAAAGGTTATAAAAATAAAACTGAAATTGGAATCGGTAACCAAAACATTTAAAAGGTCACTTATCGTAAGAATCAAAATTCTTTCAAAAGTTTCAAATAAAATTTTCCGACAGAACCAGATTCTCATCAAAGGAACGGAAGTGCTCTCGTTGCGCATTCAAGAACATCACATTCCAAATCCAAGATAAGGTCAAAGGCAATCATTTGTATAAATCAAAAATCAAAATACTTTCGAAAACATTAATGAAGAGTTTTCAAAAGTATAAGTCTCATTCATGGAACGAAATTGCTCTTGTTGTGCACACAAGAACGCTAACCTTCCATGTCAAAGACAGATTTAAAATAAAAATCATTCGCCGATAAGCGCAGGGCAAGTTATTAGACGCCTTTAATAACGAGTCCCAACATCCCATCAACGTTAAAACCAAATGAAAATGGCAATCCATTCAAATTTTTCTTTCGCTAAAGCCAAAAGAAAATTAAGGGATTCATGGTTAAACTCAAAAAGGAGTCAAGTTCGTGAAAATATAACATTAAATTTTGACAAAGAATCATAAACAAATCAAAGTTAGTTAGAATTTGAACAAAATTTAAAAGCAACTCGGGTTTAACAATCAAAATTTAGGATAAAGGAGTCGATGCTCAAAGATCAAAATGGGAACTAAATTAAATTTTCATTTTCAAACCTTTAAAATAGGTAAAGTTTTGTAGGAGTAACATATTTTTTTTTTTTAAACACGAATCGAAAATGATAGTTTGAATTGTTTAGAAATTGTACGAAAAGAAAAGTAACTTAGATAGCATAAAAACAAAGTATGTTAAGAGAGCTCAAACATAACCAACAAGAGAGCTATAATGACTTTCATAGGGTAAAAATTGAAGTCAAAATTACAAGGATGTCAAAGATAGAGTTTCACAAGATACGAGTGTCAAACTTAAAGGAGGAGCAAGATGAAGCGAGAAATGAGGTATGAACAGTAACGCTTATGGTCAAGGATAAAGGGAAATTAGACAACAAGGAAACGCCAGACACTCTTATCTCAAACAACAACATCACTCAAAACGGTTCCGAAAACTTCCTAACAACAAAACTCATAACCACATCACTCCCAAGGGTTTCCTCAATCGCTTATGTTACCTCATCCTAATCTATTCCCTGAAACAAGGTACTCCACTATAAATGTGATCTCATCGCTCCAAATCCTCAAACATCCAGAAACAACTTTCACAAGCCTAAGGTCAAGGCTTCCAACAAAGCTATATTCGTATCCAACTCGTGTCAACTATGGATTCCTCAAAAAGGTAAACCTTCAATCAAGAATCCCAATACCAAGCTCTAAACTCCAAGAGAAGGTTCCTCTAATATTCCACAAGGCTCTCATTTCAAAACAAGGTAGTATCATATCAACCCCAAAATCTGAAAAATCAATAGGATCTCAAGTTTCTCTACCCTTTTACTTATTAAGGATTCCCAAAAGCGGAACTACACTCACCTACAACATCATCCCATCATCTCAAGTACTCAATGCGACCTCAAGGTCTATACAACTATAGGGTTAACAAATTCTTCTCAATACTAAGTCTCTCTCAACTCAAGAACTCTCAAGAGCCAACTAATACCAAATCACATCACCAATACATTATGGTCATCAACATCCCAAGGAGTATTCTTTCAAATTTGACATCCTAAAACTTACTTACCATCAAATTCCCAAGAAACAAGGTCTTAATTGTAACAACACTTTATCACCTCAAAGTTCATAAAACCATAAATTGGAACTATGTTCTTTAACCTAACAATTGGTGTCAACCATACCCCTTTCTAGTTATTAAAACAAGTGCTAAAACTTCCCAATAATGTAGCTTACTCTCACTCTCATACCATACCTCAAGTAGTAATCAATATCACTTACTAAAACCAACTAATAATCCCACCATTAGCTTTTCTCATATGGTCATACACATTATCAAACTCTCATGTCCAAAGTGATTATGGAAGCCAATCACAACTCGACTTACTTAGTCAATCCTATATCCTCAAACCCACCATTTAGTTTCATCCATTTTAAGTCAAGCACTAAGCACTAGTATCCCAAACATAAACAACAATGCCATGTTCCATAACCTTAGTAACCAATGCAACTCACACTTGACACACAAAATCCACCAATCCAACGTACTCAATTTATCAAGGATCTAGGTATAAGAATCACTAAGTATGTCTCATCACCTTACCTAAGTCTTTCTAACATCACGACTTCTCAAAGCCAGGGTTAAGGGTCAGACACAAACAAGCTCCTCAAAAGTCGAATTTTCCAACCCATGTCAACATTCCTCACAAGAAAGAGTACTATCAAATGGCGTTAAGGGAGGATAAGCAAGGAACAAAAGACAAGTTAGGAGTACAAGCGTAGCTTTTAAAGTAAAACAGAAGGGAGTTTAGAAGGAGGATAAGCACCAAGAGATTAAGAATAAGGCGAGATACAAAAAGAACGAGAAACATCTTCAAGGAAGTAGAAGCATTCTTCAAAGGTTGAACAAATCTTCAATCCTCAGCAATAGGCACTAAATCTTGATCTTCTTAAAATATAAGTGTCCTTTCAATGGAACGGAGATACTCTTGGCGATCACTCAAGAACATCAATATTCCAATTCAAAGACATAAAAATACATTTTTACACCAACAAATGATAAAACTAATTATCAGACGTCTCCAATAACAAGCTTTAACACTAATTGACGTTAAAACCAGTGAAAAACATTAAAATATTTTCAAAATCTTTAGTTCAAATTTTTTTTTTTATAATTAGGTAATAACTCCATTAGCTATAGATAAGCTCACGGTCATTGATCCAAGAACGCAACAATTATTAAATGACAATCAACAAACAAGTTAGTACCTAACAAAGAGCAAACACAAAGAGACTACAACATAAGGTCCTAAGTCTACCCATCTTACCCATCTCTCAAGTTTATTATTTTAAGGTCAAGTTATTTATATTGGGGTGCACAAACGTGCGTCGGGAGCAAATATGCTCTGATACCAACTGTGACACCCTCACTTATCGCGGAAAAGTAAACACGTAATTCTAGAATAAAACCGCATGGATATGTTTGTAATAGGTTCATTTGGGTAAAAACCTCGTAATTTTTAAAACTCCGAACTCGTTATAAAGATATCCAAAAGGGAAGGTGTCAAACATGCAAGGTCCAAAATAAATCTCATGAATGAAACATCGCTAAAGTCGCAAAACAAAGTTATACAACCCAAATGTAAAGAGGGAGACATATGTCCCTAAAATGTATGTGACATAAAAAGTGTTTAAGGGTCACAAAAAAATAAAACCAATCTAGGTTCCAAGGTTACTTTGCTCGCTAGCTCGTCCATGTACCCCATATATGCATCACCTACTCCGTCATTCGCATTTTATACAAATACGAAAGCCACGATCAGTGGGGAGTAACTCCGAGTTCTCCCAGCCACGAAATGTCATAATTAATATAACATGTAAACATAAGAATATGAATATGAATAACACATAGCCTTAGCATATAGATGCTAGACAATCGTGCTTATCATGCGAACAACAATATAACAACACATAGTCCTAGCATGTGATTACTAGACCGACTCATACTACCCTATCATGTGAATCACATAACATCCAGAATCCAAACTCTATCAACCATAGCCGGCTTGCATCTCACCTTCTATGATTCATAGAATCATCAAACAAGAAAGGGCAATATATCAAAGACATGCATAAGTTCTTAGTCCCGTCAATAGTCACTCAGAACTCGAGTCTATACCACGAGGTAGGGAAGGTAATCGAACCGGTATCTTGGCTCGGAGGTTCTATCAAAACATGGCCAAGACACAACACAACCCTAGCCTAAAATCAAGCAGAGACCTAGACATGCGGATACACACCACCGCACCCAAGACCCACAATTTTTTTAAAAACAAAGTGAGTACCCTAAGGAGTCCACCAAAGGGTTGGCTAGTACTTAAGCTGACCACTTACTCTCAAAATAAGTAACGAGGTCATGCCCCAACTTGGATATAAACCCACCAAGTCAGGACACAAAGGCTATTAAGCGGTGAACATACACTTGTCAAAGACTATAATGACCTATCTATGATGAAGGCCGAAATACTCACCTAGGACCTAAATAAAACCAATCTAGGTCCCAACTTGAATATTTTAGCCCACACCACACAAGACAAGTAGGATACCCAATTCAGCTGACAATCCAACAATATCTCCATTATCAATAATAATCCAAATTCCAGCTAACCGTTAATTTCATAATTCATGAGAACAAGCTAAAATGGCAAAGAGGCAATAAGACTGAAGTATAAGGCAGCCAATTCATCCAACAACCAACATGTGAAATGATAATTACAAATATCAAGACATAACATAAAATTTCCAATAACAACCAATCTCACCTCAAAGACAAACCCTCGACCCGAGTCCCGCGACGGGTCATCGGTCAAATCGAGGCTGACTGGTTTAAACCTAGTTTGACCAAACTCGTTCGGTCAACTGCCCCCACTTCGAGTCTTGGCCTGCTTTGGCCCAAATTACAAATTTATCACAATATTATTCTCATGCTATTTCCAATTTCTATCATGTGAAAAACGAAAGTAACACATTATCAATCACCTAAACACTTAACAAACAACCAGCACAACATTAACTACTAATGTGACATTAATTCGTCGAGTAACTCGGAATAGTTACCTTAAGCTAGCAAAGAGACAAGTAATAACTTGAGAAAGCTTCTAAAACCCAAAATTACTCTTCATCTTCAACCACATATGAGCCACCTAAAATAATTATGTGAAAGGACGATATTAACGAATTATCTTTATATAAAATATGAGATGGAAATTAAATTAATTATATTTTAAATAAACCAAACTAGCGTCAAAACAATTTATAGACACGGCTCAAAAGTTATTATGACAACCTCAAACTCGGCCTAACCACCAACTACACATGGCCTCTAACTCGTGACTTAGCTAGGCCACGGCCAAAGCCATAGCTAGGCCACCGCCGGGGCCACTAGAGTCCGACACGACCACCACCCGACTACCCATAGCCACCCTTCACCCTACTTCATAAGTCGACCCAAAATCACCCAAAACAAAACCCAAAAGATGCCTAAGTTCGACCCCAACTCCGGTCCTCAAATGCAAAGTGAAAACCCACGATGACGCTCTCGTCCTCGCCCAAAACAGTACCAATCGTCCTCTTAAGACTCCATTCTCGCGCCTAAAAATGAAATTCTAGTCCTAGCCTGAGCCTACTAAGTCAAAGATTTAAAACGGTTTTAGAGCGGAAATCCACAAGTACAAAGCAACTCAAAAACAGACCCTAAAGACTACAAAAATCGCCCCAACACAGAGTCCAAATTAGTCCAAAACAATCCCTACATGTCAGTATACACCGTCTCAACTATAAAACACACCAATTATCACCCAAAACAATCCATACATGTTAGCATACACCGTCTTAAATATACCACTTACTAGCTAGCATCCCAAATGATCCCTAGAGGTCAATATACACCGTCTCAATCATCTCCACATATCAGGATACACCGTCTCAACTATACAACTGACTAATTAACATCCATAAGGATCCCTATATATAATTATACACCGTCTTAAATATAAAACAGACTAACCAAAGATTCGAAATAAACATATTTTACAAGTAATATTGAGTAACTTATCATTGTTACCTTTTTCCGATTGAACTAATCATTTATGACTAACAAATCTTCTACTGACCGTCTATCTCAAAGACCTACAACCGTCTTATAATAAATAAAGCTGAAAATATAAATTGGGTTTGTAAAACTACGTAACGAAAATGAATTTTACTTACAACGGATTGACAGAACGATGGGAGCAAAGAATATGGAACGAAAATCATTGATAACGGATGACAAACAGAGTGGCAGGATCAATTTAAAATCTGATAAAATTAGAACAGAACGAAAAGAAGAAAAAAAGAAGGAAGAAGAAGAAATGTTTGCGTGAGAAATGAGGGAGCAAATTTGCCGCTCGCTATTATTTATTATACGTACGTTTCTTCATCGTTAAGAAACTTCGATAGTTATTAAAACCGTTTCGAGTTAAATTAAACCTGGTTTTGATTCGTTTTGACTTTAAAATCAAATTATTCGTCAAACGCGATTTTCGAAAACGCTAAAGTTTTTAAACACGAGTTTACTAGAAAATTAAGTACCCATATGCCCTATATCCTAACTCATTTACCCAACAACCGTAAGAAATAGAAAATCCCATGTTTACGACTTTTCATCGAAATAACCTTTTATTAAACAAAAGGTTCAAATATAGTTTAAATTATTTTTAAACATTTCCAAACTATCAAAAATAATTATATTACTTCAAAATAAAATAAAATTATATTTTATCGAATTATTATTATTTCAAATAAATTAATATTAAATTAAAGTTGATTTAAAATATTACTTTTAAAATATAATAATGGTCCAAATTTACGGGGTGTTACAATCACCCCATCTTTTAAAAAGTTTCGTCCTCGAAACTTGAAAGTATAAATGAAAGGTTATAAAAATAAAACTGAAATTGGAATCGGTAACCAAAACATTTAAAAGGTCACTTATCGTAAGAATCAAAATTCTTTCAAAAGTTTCAAATAAAATTTTCCGACGTAACTGAACATTCTCATCAAAGGAACGGAAGTGCTCTCGTTGCGCATTCAAGAACATCACATTCCAAATCCAAGATAAGGTCAAAGGCAATCATTTGTATAAATCAAAAATCAAAATACTTTCGAAAACATTAATGAAGAGTTTTCAAAAGTATAAGTCTCATTCATGGAACGAAATTGCTCTTGTTGTGCACACAAGAACGCTAACCTTCCATGTCAAAGACAGATTTAAAATAAAAATCATTCGCCGATAAGCGCAGGGCAAGTTATTAGACGCCTTTAATAACGAGTCCCAACATCCCATCAACGTTAAAACCAAATGAAAATGGCAATCCATTCAAATTTTTCTTTCGCAAAAGCCAAAAGAAAATTAAGGGATTCATGGTTAAACTCAAAAAGGAGTCAAGTTCGTGAAAATATAACATTAAATTTTGACAAAGAATCATAAACAAATCAAAGTTAGTTAGAATTTGAACAAAATTTAAAAGCAACTCGGGTTTAACAATCAAAATTTAGGATAAAGGAGTCGATGCTCAAAGATCAAAATGGGAACTAAATTAAATTTTCATTTTCAAACCTTTAAAATAGGTAAAGTTTTGTAGGAGTAACATATTTTTTTTTTTTAAACACGAATCGAAAATGATAGTTTGAATTGTTTAGAAATTGTACGAAAAGAAAAGTAACTTAGATAGCATAAAAACAAAGTATGTTAAGAGAGCTCAAACATAACCAACAAGAGAGCTATAATGACTTTCATAGGGTAAAAATTGAAGTCAAAATTACAAGGATGTCAAAGATAGAGTTTCACAAGATACGAGTGTCAAACTTAAAGGAGGAGCAAGATGAAGCGAGGAAATGAGGTATGAACAAGAACGCTTATGGTCAAGGATAAAGGGAAATTAGACAACAAGGAAACGCCGACACTCTTATCTCAAACAACAACATCACTCAAAACGGTTCCGAAAACTTCCTAACAACAAAACTCATAACCACATCACTCCCAAGGGTTTCCTCAATCGCTTATGTTACCTCATCCTAATCTATTCCCTGAAACAAGGTACTCCACTATAAATGTGATCTCATCGCTCCAAATCCTCAAACATCCAGAAACAACTTTCACAAGCCTAAGGTCAAGGCTTCCAACAAAGCTATATTCGTATCCAACTCGTGTCAACTATGGATTCCTCAAAAAGGTAAACCTTCAATCAAGAATCCCAATACCAAGCTCTAAACTCCAAGAGAAGGTTCCTCTAATATTCCACAAGGCTCTCATTTCAAAACAAGGTAGTATCATATCAACCCCAAAATCTGAAAAATCAATAGGATCTCAAGTTTCTCTACCCTTTTACTTATTAAGGATTCCCAAAAGCGGAACTACACTCAGCTACAACATCATCCCATCATCTCAAGTACTCAATGCGACCTCAAGGTCTATACAACTATAGGGTTAACAAATTCTTCTCAATACTAAGTCTCTCTCAACTCAAGAACTCTCAAGAGCCAACTAATACCAAATCACATCACCAATACATTATGGTCATCAACATCCCAAGGAGTATTCTTTCAAATTTGACATCCTAAAACTTACTTACCATCAAATTCCCAAGAAACAAGGTCTTAATTGTAACAACACTTTATCACCTCAAAGTTCATAAAACCATAAATTGGAACTATGTTCTTTAACCTAACAATTGGTGTCAACCATACCCCTTTCTAGTTATTAAAACAAGTGCTAAAACTTCCCAATAATGTAGCTTACTCTCACTCTCATACCATACCTCAAGTAGTAATCAATATCACTTACTAAAACCAACTAATAATCCCACCATTAGCTTTTCTCATATGGTCATACACATTATCAAACTCTCATGTCCAAAGTGATTATGGAAGCCAATCACAACTCGACTTACTTAGTCAATCCTATATCCTCAAACCCACCATTTAGTTTCATCCATTTTAAGTCAAGCACTAAGCACTAGTATCCCAAACATAAACAACAATGCCATGTTCCATAACCTTAGTAACCAATGCAACTCACACTTGACACACAAAATCCACCAATCCAACGTACTCAATTTATCAAGGATCTAGGTATAAGAATCACTAAGTATGTCTCATCACCTTACCTAAGTCTTTCTAACATCACGACTTCTCAAAGCCGGGTTAAGGGTCGACACAAACAAGCTCCTCAAAAGTCGAATTTTCCAACCCATGTCAACATTCCTCACAAGAAAGAGTACTATCAAATGGCGTTAAGGGAGGATAAGCAAGGAACAAAAGACAAGTTAGGAGTACAAGCGTAGCTTTTAAAGTAAAACAGAAGGGAGTTTAGAAGGAGGATAAGCACCAAGAGATTAAGAATAAGGCGAGATACAAAAAGAACGAGAAACATCTTCAAGGAAGTAGAAGCATTCTTCAAAGGTTGAACAAATCTTCAATCCTCAAAGAATAGGCACTAAATCTTGATCTTCTTAAAATATAAGTGTCCTTTCAATGGAACGGAGATACTCTTGGCGATCACTCAAGAACATCAATATTCCAATTCAAAGACATAAAAATACATTTTTACACCAACAAATGATAAAACTAATTATCAGACGTCTCCAATAACAAGCTTTAACACTAATTGACGTTAAAACCAGTGAAAAACATTAAAATATTTTCAAAATCTTTAGTTCAAATTTTTTTTTTATAATTAGGGTAATAACTCCATTAGCTATAGATAAGCTCACGGTCATTGATCCAAGAACGCAACAATTATTAAATGACAATCAACAAACAAGTTAGTACCTAACAAAGAGCAAACACAAAGAGACTACAACATAAGGTCCTAAGTCTACCCATCTTACCCATCTCTCAAGTTTATTATTTTAAGGTCAAGTTATTTATATTGGGGTGCACAAACGTGCGTCGGGAGCAAATATGCTCTGATACCAACCGTGACACCCTCATTTATTGCGGAAAAGTAAACACGTAATTCTAGAATAAAACTGCATGGATATGTTTGTAATAGGTTCATTTGGGTAAAAACCTGTAATTTTTAAAACCTGAACCTGTTATAAAGATATCCAAAAGGGAAGGTGTCAAACATGCAAGGTCCAAAATAAATCTCATGAATGAAACATCGCTAAAGTCGCAAAACAAAGTTATACAACCCAAATGTAAAGAGGGAGACATATGTCCCTAAAATGTATGTGACATAAAAAGTGTTTAAGGGTCACAAAAAAATAAAACCAATCTAGGTTCCAAGGTTACTTTGCTCGCTAGCTCGTCCATGTACCCCATATATGCATCACCTACCTGTCATTCGCATTTTATACAAATACGAAAGCCACGGTCGATGGGGAGTAACTCCGAGTTCTCCCAACCACGAAATGTCATAATTAATATAACATGTAAACATAAGAATATGAATATGAATAACACATAGCCTTAGCATATAGATGCTAGACAATCGTGCTTATCATGCGAACAACAATATAACAACACATAGTCCTAGCATGTGATTACTAGACCGACTCATACTACCCTATCATGTGAATCACATAACATCCAGGAATCCAAACTCTATCAACCATAGCCGGCTTGCATCTCACCTTCTATGATTCATAGAATCATCAAACAAGAAAGGGCAATATATCAAAGACAGGCATAAGTTCTTAGTCCCGTCAATAGTCACTCAGAATCGAGTCTATACCACGAGGTAGGGAAGGTAATCGAACCGGTATCTTGGCTCGAGGTTCTATCAAAACATGGCCAAGACACAACACAACCCTAGCCTAAAATCTGCAGAGACCTAGACATGCGGATACACACCACCGCACCCAAGACCCACAATTTTTTAAAAACAAAGTGAGTACCCTAAGGAGTCCACCAAAGGGTTGGCTAGTACTTAAGCCGACCACTTACTCTCAAAATAAGTAACGAGGTCATGCCCCAACTTGGATATAAACCCACCAAGTCGGAACACAGAGGCTATTAAGCGGTGAACATACACTCGTCAAAGACTATAATGACCTATCTATGATGAAGGCCGAAATACTCACCTAGGACCTAAATAAAACCAATCTAGGTCCCAACTTGAATATTTTAGCCCACACCACACAAGACAAATAGGATACCCAATTCAAATGACAATCCAACAATATCTCCATTATCAATAATAATCCAAATTCCAACTAACCGTTAATTTCATAATTCATGAGAACAAGCTAAAATGGCAAAGAGGCAATAAGACTCAAGTATAAGGCAAACAATTCATCCAACAACCAACATGTGAAATGATAATTACAAATATCAAGACATAACATAAAATTTCCAATAACAACCAATCTCACCTCAAAGACAAACCCTCGACCCGAGTCCCGCGACGGGTCATCGGTCAAATCGAGGTCGATCAAGTTTAAACCTAGTTTGACCAAACTCGTTCGGTCAATCTGCCCACTCGAGTCTTGGCCTGCTTTGGCCCAAATTACAAATTTATCACAATATTATTCTCATGCTATTTCCAATTTCTATCATGTGAAAAACGAAAGTAACACATTATCAATCACCTAAACACTTAACAAACAACCAGCACAACATTAACTACTAATGTGACATTAATTCGTCGAGTAACTCGGAATAGTTACCTTAAGCTAGCAAAGAGACAAGTAATAACTTGAGAAAGCTTCTAAAACCCAAAATTACTCTTCATCTTCAACCACATATGAGCCACCTAAAATAATTATGTGAAAGGACGATATTAACGAATTATCTTTATATAAAATATGAGATGGAAATTAAATTAATTATATTTTAAATAAACCAAACTAGCGTCAAAACAATTTATAGACACGGCTCAAAAGTTATTATGACAACCTCAAACTCGGCCTAACCACCAACTACACATGGCCTCTAACTCGTGACTTAGCTAGGCCACGGCCAGGCCATAGCTAGGCCACTGCCAGGCCACTAGGAGTCCGACACGACCACCACCCGACTACCCATAGCCACCCTTCACCCTACTTCATAAGCTGACCCAAAAATCAGTCCAAAACAAAACCCAAAAGATGCCTAAGTTCGACCCCAACTCCAGTCCTCAAATGCAAAGTGAAAACCCACGATGACAGCTCTCGTCCCTGCCCAAAACAGAGTACCAATCGTCCTCTTAAGACTCCATTCTCGCGCCTAAAAACAGTCCTAGTTGAGCCTACTAAGTCAGCATTTAAAACGGTTTTAGAGCGGAAATCCACAAGTACAAAGCAACTCAAAAACAGACCCTAAAGACTACAAAAATCGCCCCAACACAGAGTCCAAATTAGTCCAAAACAATCCCTACATGTCAGTATACACCGTCTCAACTATAAAACACACCAATTATCACCCAAAACAATCCATACATGTTAGCATACACCGTCTTAAATATACCACTTACTAGCTAGCATCCCAAATGATCCCTAGAGGTCAGTATACACCGTCTTAATCATCTCCACATATCAGTATACACCGTCTCAACTATACAACTGACTAATTAACATCCATAAGGATCCCTATATATAATTATACACCGTCTTAAATATAAAACAGACTAACCAGCATTCGAAATAAACATATTTTACAAGTAATATTGAGTAACTTATCATTGTTACCTTTTTCCGATTGAACTAATCATTTATGACTAACAAATCTTCTACCAGACCGTCTATCTCAGCACCTACAACCGTCTTATAATAAATAAAGCTGAAAATATAAATTGGGTTTGTAAAACTACGTAACGAAAATGAATTTTACTTACAACGGATTGACAGGAACGATGGGAGCAAAGAATATGGAACGAAAATCATTGATAACGATGACAAACGGAGTGGCGGGATCAATCGATAAAATTAGAACAGAACGAAAAGAAGAAAAAAGAAGGAAGAAGAAGAAATGCTGCGTGAGAAATGAGGGAGCAACTTGCCTGCCTGCTATTTATTATACGTACGTTTCTTCATCGTTAAGAAACTTCGATAGTTATTAAAACCGTTTCGAGTTAAATTAAACCGGTTTTGATTCGTTTTGACTTTAAAATCAAATTATTCGTCAAACGCGATTTTCGAAAACGCTAAAGTTTTTAAACACGAGTTTACTAGAAAATTAAGTACCCATATGCCCTATATCCTAACTCATTTACCCAACAACCGTAAGAAATAGAAAATCCCATGTTTACGACTTTTCATCGAAATAACCTTTTATTAAACAAAAGGTTCAAATATAGTTTAAATTATTTTTAAACATTTCCAAACTATCAAAAATAATTATATTACTTCAAAATAAAATAAAATTATATTTTATCGAATTATTATTATTTCAAATAAATTAATATTAAATTAAAGTTGATTTAAAATATTACTTTTAAAATATAATAATGGTCCAAATTTACGGGTGTTACAATCACCCCATCTTTTAAAAAGTTTCGTCCTCGAAACTTGAAAGTATAAATGAAAGGTTATAAAAATAAAACTGAAATTGGAATCGGTAATCAAAACATTTAAAAGGTCACTTATCGTAAGAATCAAAATTCTTTCAAAAGTTTCAAATAAAATTTTCCGAAAAGAACCATTCTCATCAAAGGAACGGAAGTGCTCTCGTTGCGCATTCAAGAACATCACATTCCAAATCCAAGATAAGGTCAAAGGCAATCATTTGTATAAATCAAAAATCAAAATACTTTCGAAAACATTAATGAAGAGTTTTCAAAAGTATAAGTCTCATTCATGGAACGAAATTGCTCTTGTTGTGCACACAAGAACGCTAACCTTCCATGTCAAAGACAGATTTAAAATAAAAATCATTCGCCGATAAGCGCAGGGCAAGTTATTAGACGCCTTTAATAACGAGTCCCAACATCCCATCAACGTTAAAACCAAATGAAAATGGCAATCCATTCAAATTTTTCTTTCGCAAAAGCCAAAAGAAAATTAAGGGATTCATGGTTAAACTCAAAAAGGAGTCAAGTTCGTGAAAATATAACATTAAATTTTGACAAAGAATCATAAACAAATCAAAGTTAGTTAGAATTTGAACAAAATTTAAAAGCAACTCGGGTTTAACAATCAAAATTTAGGATAAAGGAGTCGATGCTCAAAGATCAAAATGGGAACTAAATTAAATTTTCATTTTCAAACCTTTAAAATAGGTAAAGTTTTGTAGGAGTAACATATTTTTTTTTTTTAAACACGAATCGAAAATGATAGTTTGAATTGTTTAGAAATTGTACGAAAAGAAAAGTAACTTAGATAGCATAAAAACAAAGTATGTTAAGAGAGCTCAAACATAACCAACAAGAGAGCTATAATGACTTTCATAGGGTAAAAATTGAAGTCAAAATTACAAGGATGTCAAAGATAGAGTTTCACAAGATACGAGTGTCAAACTTAAAGGAGGAGCAAGATGAAGCGAGGAAATGAGGTATGAACAAAGAACGCTTATGGTCAAGGATAAAGGGAAATTAGACAACAAGGAAACGCCAGACACTCTTATCTCAAACAACAACATCACTCAAAACGGTTTCAAAACTTCCTAACAACAAAACTCATAACCACATCACTCCCAAGGGTTTCCTCAATCGCTTATGTTACCTCATCCTAATCTATTCCCCTCAAACAAGGTACTCCACTATAAATGTGATCTCATCGCTCCAAATCCTCAAACATCCAGAAACAACTTTCACAAGCCTAAGGTCAAGGCTTCCAACAAAGCTATATTCGTATCCAACTCGTGTCAACTATGGATTCCTCAAAAAGGTAAACCTTCAATCAAGAATCCCAATACCAAGCTCTAAACTCCAAGAGAAGGTTCCTCTAATATTCCACAAGGCTCTCATTTCAAAACAAGGTAGTATCATATCAACCCCAAAATCTGAAAAATCAATAGGATCTCAAGTTTCTCTACCCTTTTACTTATTAAGGATTCCCAAAAGCGGAACTACACTCAGCTACAACATCATCCCATCATCTCAAGTACTCAATGCGACCTCAAGGTCTATACAACTATAGGGTTAACAAATTCTTCTCAATACTAAGTCTCTCTCAACTCAAGAACTCTCAAGAGCCAACTAATACCAAATCACATCACCAATACATTATGGTCATCAACATCCCAAGGAGTATTCTTTCAAATTTGACATCCTAAAACTTACTTACCATCAAATTCCCAAGAAACAAGGTCTTAATTGTAACAACACTTTATCACCTCAAAGTTCATAAAACCATAAATTGGAACTATGTTCTTTAACCTAACAATTGGTGTCAACCATACCCCTTTCTAGTTATTAAAACAAGTGCTAAAACTTCCCAATAATGTAGCTTACTCTCACTCTCATACCATACCTCAAGTAGTAATCAATATCACTTACTAAAACCAACTAATAATCCCACCATTAGCTTTTCTCATATGGTCATACACATTATCAAACTCTCATGTCCAAAGTGATTATGGAAGCCAATCACAACTCGACTTACTTAGTCAATCCTATATCCTCAAACCCACCATTTAGTTTCATCCATTTTAAGTCAAGCACTAAGCACTAGTATCCCAAACATAAACAACAATGCCATGTTCCATAACCTTAGTAACCAATGCAACTCACACTTGACACACAAAATCCACCAATCCAACGTACTCAATTTATCAAGGATCTAGGTATAAGAATCACTAAGTATGTCTCATCACCTTACCTAAGTCTTTCTAACATCACGACTTCTCAAAGCCAGGGTTAAGGGTCAGACACAAACAAGCTCCTCAAAAGTCGAATTTTCCAACCCATGTCAACATTCCTCACAAGAAAGAGTACTATCAAATGGCGTTAAGGGAGGATAAGCAAGGAACAAAAGACAAGTTAGGAGTACAAGCGTAGCTTTTAAAGTAAAACACAAGGGAGTTTAGAAGGAGGATAAGCACCAAGAGATTAAGAATAAGGCGAGATACAAAAAGAACGAGAAACATCTTCAAGGAAGTAGAAGCATTCTTCAAAGGTTGAACAAATCTTCAATCCTCAGCAATAGGCACTAAATCTTGATCTTCTTAAAATATAAGTGTCCTTTCAATGGAACGGAGATACTCTTGGCGATCACTCAAGAACATCAATATTCCAATTCAAAGACATAAAAATACATTTTTACACCAACAAATGATAAAACTAATTATCAGACGTCTCCAATAACAAGCTTTAACACTAATTGACGTTAAAACCAGTGAAAAACATTAAAATATTTTCAAAATCTTTAGTTCAAATTTTTTTTTTTATAATTAGGGTAATAACTCCATTAGCTATAGATAAGCTCACGGTCATTGATCCAAGAACGCAACCATTATTAAATGACAATCAACAAACAGGTTAGTACCTAACAAAGAGCAAACACAAAGAGACTACAACATAAGGTCCTAAGTCTACCCATCTTACCCATCTCTCAAGTTTATTATTTTAAGGTCAAGTTATTTATATTGGGGTGCACAAACGTGCGTCGGGAGCAAATATGCTCTGATACCAACTGTGACACCCTCACTTATTGCGGAAAAGTAAACACATAATTCTAGAATAAAAAACGCATGGATATGTTTGTAATAGGTTCATTTGGGTAAAAACCCGTAATTTTTAAAACCCGAACTGTTATAAAGATATCCAAAAGGGAAGGTGTCAAACATGCAAGGTCCAAAATAAATCTCATGAATGAAACATCGCTAAAGTCGCGAAACAAAGTTATACAACCCAAATGTAAAGAGGGAGACATATGTCCCTAAAATGTATGTGACATAAAAAGTGTTTAAGGGTCACAAAAAAATAAAACCAATCTAGGTTCCAAGGTTACTTTGCTCGCTAGCTCGTCCATGTACCCCATATATGCATCACCTACCTGTCATTCGCATTTTATACAAATACGAAAGCCACGGTCGATGGGGAGTAACTCCGAGTTCTCCCGACCACGAAATGTCATAATTAATATAACATGTAAACATAAGAATATGAATATGAATAACACATAGCCTTAGCATATAGATGCTAGACAATCGTGCTTATCATGCGAACAACAATATAACAACACATAGTCCTAGCATGTGATTACTAGACCGACTCATACTACCCTATCATGTGAATCACATAACATCCAGGAATCCAAACTCTATCAACCATAGCCGGCTTGCATCTCACCTTCTATGATTCATAGAATCATCAAACAAGAAAGGGCAATATATCAAAGACAGGCATAAGTTCTTAGTCCCGTCAATAGTCACTCTGTAACTCGAGTCTATACCACGAGGTAGGGAAGGTAATCGAACCGGTATCTTGGCTCGAGGTTCTATCAAAACATGGCCAAGACACAACACAACCCTAGCCTAAAATCTGCAGAGACCTAGACATGCGGATACACACCACCGCACCCAAGACCCACAATTTTTTAAAAACAAAGTGAGTACCCTAAGGAGTCCACCAAAGGGTTGGCTAGTACTTAAGCCGACCACTTACTCTCAAAATAAGTAACGAGGTCATGCCCCAACTTGGATATAAACCCACCAAGTCGGAACACAGAGGCTATTAAGCGGTGAACATACACTCGTCAAAGACTATAATGACCTATCTATGATGAAGGCCGAAATACTCACCTAGGACCTAAATAAAACCAATCTAGGTCCCAACTTGAATATTTTAGCCCACACCACACAAGACAAATAGGATACCCAATTCAAATGACAATCCAACAATATCTCCATTATCAATAATAATCCAAATTCCAACTAACCGTTAATTTCATAATTCATGAGAACAAGCTAAAATGGCAAAGAGGCAATAAGACCAAGTATAAGGCAACCAATTCATCCAACAACCAACATGTGAAATGATAATTACAAATATCAAGACATAACATAAAATTTCCAATAACAACCAATCTCACCTCAAAGACAAACCCTCGACCCGAGTCCCGCGACGGTCATCGGTCAAATCGAGGTGACTTTGGTTTAAACCTAGTTTGACCAAACTCGTTCGGTCAATCTGCCCACTCGAGTCTTGGCCTGCTTTGGCCCAAATTACAAATTTATCACAATATTATTCTCATGCTATTTCCAATTTCTATCATGTGAAAAACGAAAGTAACACATTATCAATCACCTAAACACTTAACAAACAACCAGCACAACATTAACTACTAATGTGACATTAATTCGTCGAGTAACTCGGAATAGTTACCTTAAGCTAGCAAAGAGACAAGTAATAACTTGAGAAAGCTTCTAAAACCCAAAATTACTCTTCATCTTCAACCACATATGAGCCACCTAAAATAATTATGTGAAAGGACGATATTAACGAATTATCTTTATATAAAATATGAGATGGAAATTAAATTAATTATATTTTAAATAAACCAAACTAGCGTCAAAACAATTTATAGACACGGCTCAAAAGTTATTATGACAACCTCAAACTCGGCCTAACCACCAACTACACATGGCCTCTAACTCGTGACTTAGCTAGGCCACGGCCAGGCCATAGCTAGCCCTTTGCCAGCCACTAGAGTCCGACACGACCACCACCCGACTACCCATAGCCACCCTTCACCCTACTTCATAAGTCGACCCAAAATCAGTCCAAAACAAAACCCAAAAGATGCCTAAGTTCGACCCCAACTCCAGTCCTCAAATGCAAAGTGAAAACCCACGATGACAGCTCTCGTCCCTGCCCAAAACAGAGTACCAATCGTCCTCTTAAGACTCCAATCTCGCGCCTAAAAACAGTCCTAGTTGAGCCTACTAAGTCAGCATTTAAAACGGTTTTAGAGCGGAAATCCACAAGTACAAAGCAACTCAAAAACAGACCCTAAAGACTACAAAAATCGCCCCAACACAGAGTCCAAATTAGTCCAAAACAATCCCTACATGTCAGTATACACCGTCTCAACTATAAAACACACCAATTATCACCCAAAACAATCCATACATGTTAGCATACACCGTCTTAAATATACCACTTACTAGCTAGCATCCCAAATGATCCCTAGAGGTCAGTATACACCGTCTCAATCATCTCCACATATCAGTATACACCGTCTCAACTATACAACTGACTAATTAACATCCATAAGGATCCCTATATATAATTATACACCGTCTTAAATATAAAACAGACTAACCAGCATTCGAAATAAACATATTTTACAAGTAATATTGAGTAACTTATCATTGTTACCTTTTTCCGATTGAACTAATCATTTATGACTAACAAATCTTCTACCGACCGTCTATCTCAAAGACCTACAACCGTCTTATAATAAATAAAGCTGAAAATATAAATTGGGTTTGTAAAACTACGTAACGAAAATGAATTTTACTTACAACGGATTGACAGGAACGATGGGAGCAGCAATATGGAACGAAAATCATTGATAACAGATGACAAACGGAGTGGCAGGATCAATCTGATAAAATTAGAAACGAACGAAAAGAAGAAAAAGAAGGAAGAAGAAGAAATGCTTTGCGTGAGAAATGAGGGAGCGACTTGCACTGCTATTTATTATACGTACGTTTCTTCATCGTTAAGAAACTTCGATAGTTATTAAAACCGTTTGAGTTAAATTAAACCGGTTTTGATTCGTTTTGACTGAAAAATCAAATTATTCGTCAAACGCGATTTTCGAAAACGCTAAAGTTTTTAAACACGAGTTTACTAGAAAATTAAGTACCCATATGCCCTATATCCTAACTCATTTACCCAACGACCGTAAGAAATAGAAAATCCCATGTTTACGACTTTTCATCGAAATAACCTTTTATTAAACAAAAGGTTCAAATATAGTTTAAATTATTTTTAAACATTTCCAAACTATCAAAAATAATTATATTACTTCAAAATAAAATAAAATTATATTTTATCGAATTATTATTATTTCAAATAAATTAATATTAAATTAAAGTTGATTTAAAATATTACTTTTAAAATATAATAATGGTCCAAATTTACGGGGTGTTACAATCACCCCATCTTTTAAAAAGTTTCGTCCTCGAAACTTGAAAGTATAAATGAAAGGTTATAAAAATAAAACTGAAATTGGAATCGGTAACCAAAACATTTAAAAGGTCACTTATCGTAAGAATCAAAATTCTTTCAAAAGTTTCAAATAAAATTTTCCGAAATAACCGATTCTCATCAAAGGAACGGAAGTGCTCTCGTTGTGCATTCAAGAACATCACATTCCAAATCCAAGATAAGGTCAAAGGCAATCATTTGTATAAATCAAAAATCAAAATACTTTCGAAAACATTAATGAAGAGTTTTCAAAAGTATAAGTCTCATTCATGGAACGAAATTGCTCTTGTTGTGCACACAAGAACGCTAACCTTCCATGTCAAAGACAGATTTAAAATAAAAATCATTCGCCGATAAGCGCAGGGCAAGTTATTAGACGCCTTTAATAACGAGTCCCAACATCCCATCAACGTTAAAACCAAATGAAAATGGCAATCCATTCAAATTTTTCTTTCGCAAAAGCCAAAAGAAAATTAAGGGATTCATGGTTAAACTCAAAAAGGAGTCAAGTTCGTGAAAATATAACATTAAATTTTGACAAAGAATCATAAACAAATCAAAGTTAGTTAGAATTTGAACAAAATTTAAAAGCAACTCGGGTTTAACAATCAAAATTTAGGATAAAGGAGTCGATGCTCAAAGATCAAAATGGGAACTAAATTAAATTTTCATTTTCAAACCTTTAAAATAGGTAAAGTTTTGTAGGAGTAACATATTTTTTTTTTTTAAACACGAATCGAAAATGATAGTTTGAATTGTTTAGAAATTGTACGAAAAGAAAAGTAACTTAGATAGCATAAAAACAAAGTATGTTAAGAGAGCTCAAACATAACCAACAAGAGAGCTATAATGACTTTCATAGGGTAAAAATTGAAGTCAAAATTACAAGGATGTCAAAGATAGAGTTTCACAAGATACGAGTGTCAAACTTAAAGGAGGAGCAAGATGAAGCGAGGAAATGAGGTATGAACAGTAACGCTTATGGTCAAGGATAAAGGGAAATTAGACAACAAGGAAACGCCAGACACTCTTATCTCAA
The DNA here is from genome assembly GCF_048544455.1 of Silene latifolia. Taxonomy (NCBI): domain Eukaryota; kingdom Viridiplantae; phylum Streptophyta; class Magnoliopsida; order Caryophyllales; family Caryophyllaceae; genus Silene; species Silene latifolia. Next base: position 156,352 of record NW_027413186.1, on the reverse strand, counting down.
ACAACAACATCACTCAAAACGGTTCCGAAAACTTCCTAACAACAAAACTCATAACCACATCACTCCCAAGGGTTTCCTCAATCGCTTATGTTACCTCATCCTAATCTATTCCCCGAAACAAGGTACTCCACTATAAATGTGATCTCATCGCTCCAAATCCTCAAACATCCGTAAAACAACTTTCACAAGCCTAAGGTCAAGGCTTCCAACAAAGCTATATTCGTATCCAACTCGTGTCAACTATGGATTCCTCAAAAAGGTAAACCTTCAATCAAGAATCCCAATACCAAGCTCTAAACTCCAAGAGAAGGTTCCTCTAATATTCCACAAGGCTCTCATTTCAAAACAAGGTAGTATCATATCAACCCCAAAATCTGAAAAATCAATAGGATCTCAAGTTTCTCTACCCTTTTACTTATTAAGGATTCCCAAAAGCGGAACTACACTCAGCTACAACATCATCCCATCATCTCAAGTACTCAATGCGACCTCAAGGTCTATACAACTATAGGGTTAACAAATTCTTCTCAATACTAAGTCTCTCTCAACTCAAGAACTCTCAAGAGCCAACTAATACCAAATCACATCACCAATACATTATGGTCATCAACATCCCAAGGAGTATTCTTTCAAATTTGACATCCTAAAACTTACTTACCATCAAATTCCCAAGAAACAAGGTCTTAATTGTAACAACACTTTATCACCTCAAAGTTCATAAAACCATAAATTGGAACTATGTTCTTTAACCTAACAATTGGTGTCAACCATACCCCTTTCTAGTTATTAAAACAAGTGCTAAAACTTCCCAATAATGTAGCTTACTCTCACTCTCATACCATACCTCAAGTAGTAATCAATATCACTTACTAAAACCAACTAATAATCCCACCATTAGCTTTTCTCATATGGTCATACACATTATCAAACTCTCATGTCCAAAGTGATTATGGAAGCCAATCACAACTCGACTTACTTAGTCAATCCTATATCCTCAAACCCACCATTTAGTTTCATCCATTTTAAGTCAAGCACTAAGCACTAGTATCCCAAACATAAACAACAATGCCATGTTCCATAACCTTAGTAACCAATGCAACTCACACTTGACACACAAAATCCACCAATCCAACGTACTCAATTTATCAAGGATCTAGGTATAAGAATCACTAAGTATGTCTCATCACCTTACCTAAGTCTTTCTAACATCACGACTTCTCAAAGCCAGGGTTAAGGGTCAGACACAAACAAGCTCCTCAAAATTCGAATTTTCCAACCCATGTCAACATTCCTCACAAGAAAGAGTACTATCAAATGGCGTTAAGGGAGGATAAGCAAGGAACAAAAGACAAGTTAGGAGTACAAGCGTAGCTTTTAAAGTAAAACAGAAGGGAGTTTAGAAGGAGGATAAGCACCAAGAGATTAAGAATAAGGCGAGATACAAAAAGAACGAGAAACATCTTCAAGGAAGTAGAAGCATTCTTCAAAGGTTGAACAAATCTTCAATCCTCAGCAATAGGCACTAAATCTTGATCTTCTTAAAATATAAGTGTCCTTTCAATGGAACGGAGATACTCTTGGCGATCACTCAAGAACATCAATATTCCAATTCAAAGACATAAAAATACATTTTTACACCAACAAATGATAAAACTAATTATCAGACGTCTCCAATAACAAGCTTTAACACTAATTGACGTTAAAACCAGTGAAAAACATTAAAATATTTTCAAAATCTTTAGTTCAAATTTTTTTTTTATAATTAGGGTAATAACTCCATTAGCTATAGATAAGCTCACGGTCATTGATCCAAGAACGCAACCATTATTAAATGACAATCAACAAACAGGTTAGTACCTAACAAAGAGCAAACACAAAGAGACTACAACATAAGGTCCTAAGTCTACCCATCTTACCCATCTCTCAAGTTTATTATTTTAAGGTCAAGTTATTTATATTGGGGTGCACAAACGTGCGTCGGGAGCAAATATGCTCTGATACCAACTGTGACACCCTCACTTATTGCGGAAAAGTAAACACATAATTCTAGAATAAAACTGCATGGATATGTTTGTAATAGGTTCATTTGGGTAAAAACCTGTAATTTTTAAAACCTGAACCTGTTATAAAGATATCCAAAAGGGAAGGTGTCAAACATGCAAGGTCCAAAATAAATCTCATGAATGAAACATCGCTAAAGTCGCGAAACAAAGTTATACAACCCAAATGTAAAGAGGGAGACATATGTCCCTAAAATGTATGTGACATAAAAAGTGTTTAAGGGTCACAAAAAAATAAAACCAATCTAGGTTCCAAGGTTACTTTGCTCGCTAGCTCGTCCATGTACCCCATATATGCATCACCTACATCATCATTCGCATTTTATACAAATACGAAAGCCACAAATCGTGGGGAGTAACTCCGAGTTCTCCCAAATACGAAATGTCATAATTAATATAACATGTAAACATAAGAATATGAATATGAATAACACATAGCCTTAGCATATAGATGCTAGACAATCGTGCTTATCATGCGAACAACAATATAACAACACATAGTCCTAGCATGTGATTACTAGACCGACTCATACTACCCTATCATGTGAATCACATAACATCCAGGAATCCAAACTCTATCAACCATAGCCGGCTTGCATCTCACCTTCTATGATTCATAGAATCATCAAACAAGAAAGGGCAATATATCAAAGACAGGCATGTATAAGTTCTTAGTCCCGTCAATAGTCACTCAGAACTCGAGTCTATACCACGAGGTAGGAAGGTAATCGAACCGGTATCTTGGCTCAGAGGTTCTATCAAAACATGGCCAAGACACAACACAACCCTAGCCTAAAATCTGCGCAGACCTAGACATGCGGATACACACCACCGCACCCAAGACCAACAATTTTTTTAAAAACAAAGTGAGTACCCTAAGGAGTCCACCAAAGGGTTGGCTAGTACTTAAGCTGACCACTTACTCTCAAAATAAGTAACGAGGTCATGCCCCAACTTGGATATAAACCCACCAAGTCGGGAACACAAAGGCTATTAAGCGGTGAACATACACTCGTCAAAGACTATAATGACCTATCTATGATGAAGGCCGAAATACTCACCTAGGACCTAAATAAAACCAATCTAGGTCCCAGCTTGAATATTTTAGCCCACACCACACAAGACAAATAGGATACCCAATTCAGCTGACAATCCAACAATATCTCCATTATCAATAATAATCCAAATTCCAGCTAACCGTTAATTTCATAATTCATGAGAACAAGCTAAAATGGCAAAGAGGCAATAAGACTGAAGTATAAGGCAGCCAATTCATCCAACAACCAACATGTGAAATGATAATTACAAATATCAAGACATAACATAAAATTTCCAATAACAACCAATCTCACCTCAAAGACAAACCCTCGACCCGAGTCCCGCGACGGGTCATCGGTCAAATCGAGGTCGATTGGTTTAAACCTAGTTTGACCAAACTCGTTCGGTCAATCCGCCCACTCGAGTCTTGGCTCCTTTGGCCCAAATTACAAATTTATCACAATATTATTCTCATGCTATTTCCAATTTCTATCATGTGAAAAACGAAAGTAACACATTATCAATCACCTAAACACTTAACAAACAACCAGCACAACATTAACTACTAATGTGACATTAATTCGTCGAGTAACTCGGAATAGTTACCTTAAGCTAGCAAAGAGACAAGTAATAACTTGAGAAAGCTTCTAAAACCCAAAATTACTCTTCATCTTCAACCACATATGAGCCACCTAAAATAATTATGTGAAAGGACGATATTAACGAATTATCTTTATATAAAATATGAGATGGAAATTAAATTAATTATATTTTAAATAAACCAAACTAGCGTCAAAACAATTTATAGACACGGCTCAAAAGTTATTATGACAACCTCAAACTCGGCCTAACCACCAACTACACATGGCCTCTAACTCGTGACTTAGCTAGGCCACGGCCAGGCCATAGCTAGGCCACTGCCAGGCCACTAGGAGTCCGACACGACCACCACCCGACTACCCATAGCCACCCTTCACCCTACTTCATAAGCTGACCCAAAAATCAGTCCAAAACAAAACCCAAAAGATGCCTAAGTTCGACCCCAACTCCAGTCCTCAAATGCAAAGTGAAAACCCACGATGACAGCTCTCGTCCCTGCCCAAAACAGAGTACCAATCGTCCCCTTAAGACTCCATTCTCGCGCCTAAAAACAGTCCTAGTTGAGCCTACTAAGTCAGCATTTAAAACGGTTTTAGAGCGGAAATCCACAAGTACAAAGCAACTCAAAAACAGACCCTAAAGACTACAAAAATCGCCCAACACGAGTCCAAATTAGTCCAAAACAATCCCTACATGTCAGTATACACCGTCTCAACTATAAAACACACCAATTATCACCCAAAACAATCCATACATGTTAGCATACACCGTCTTAAATATACCACTTACTAGCTAGCATCCCAAATGATCCCTAGAGGTCAGTATACACCGTCTCAATCATCTCCACATATCAGTATACACCGTCTCAACTATACAACTGACTAATTAACATCCATAAGGATCCCTATATATAATTATACACCGTCTTAAATATAAAACAGACTAACCAGCATTCGAAATAAACATATTTTACAAGTAATATTGAGTAACTTATCATTGTTACCTTTTTCCGATTGAACTAATCATTTATGACTAACAAATCTTCTACCAGACCGTCTATCTCAGCACCTACAACCGTCTTATAATAAATAAAGCTGAAAATATAAATTGGGTTTGTAAAACTACGTAACGAAAATGAATTTTACTTACAACGGATTGACAGGAACGATGGGAGCAGCAATATGGAACGAAAATCATTGATAACAGATGACAAACGGAGTGGCAGGATCAATCTGATAAAATTAGAACAGAACGAAAAGAAGAAAAAAGAAGGAAGAAGAAGAAATGCTGCGTGAGAAATGAGGGAGCAGCTTGCCTGCCTGCTATTTATTATACGTACGTTTCTTCATCGTTAAGAAACTTCGATAGTTATTAAAACCGTTTCGAGTTAAATTAAACCGGTTTTGATTCGTTTTGACGGAAAATCAAATTATTCGTCAAACGCGATTTTCGAAAACGCTAAAGTTTTTAAACACGAGTTTACTAGAAAATTAAGTACCCATATGCCCTATATCCTAACTCATTTACCCAACGACCGTAAGAAATAGAAAATCCCATGTTTACGACTTTTCATCGAAATAACCTTTTATTAAACAAAAGGTTCAAATATAGTTTAAATTATTTTTAAACATTTCCAAACTATCAAAAATAATTATATTACTTCAAAATAAAATAAAATTATATTTTATCGAATTATTATTATTTCAAATAAATTAATATTAAATTAAAGTTGATTTAAAATATTACTTTTAAAATATAATAATGGTCCAAATTTACGGGGTGTTACAATCACCCCATCTTTTAAAAAGTTTCGTCCTCGAAACTTGAAAGTATAAATGAAAGGTTATAAAAATAAAACTGAAATTGGAATCGGTAACCAAAACATTTAAAAGGTCACTTATCGTAAGAATCAAAATTCTTTCAAAAGTTTCAAATAAAATTTTCCGACAGAACCAGATTCTCATCAAAGGAACGGAAGTGCTCTCGTTGCGCATTCAAGAACATCACATTCCAAATCCAAGATAAGGTCAAAGGCAATCATTTGTATAAATCAAAAATCAAAATACTTTCGAAAACATTAATGAAGAGTTTTCAAAAGTATAAGTCTCATTCATGGAACGAAATTGCTCTTGTTGTGCACACAAGAACGCTAACCTTCCATGTCAAAGACAGATTTAAAATAAAAATCATTCGCCGATAAGCGCAGGGCAAGTTATTAGACGCCTTTAATAACGAGTCCCAACATCCCATCAACGTTAAAACCAAATGAAAATGGCAATCCATTCAAATTTTTCTTTCGCAAAAGCCAAAAGAAAATTAAGGGATTCATGGTTAAACTCAAAAAGGAGTCAAGTTCGTGAAAATATAACATTAAATTTTGACAAAGAATCATAAACAAATCAAAGTTAGTTAGAATTTGAACAAAATTTAAAAGCAACTCGGGTTTAACAATCAAAATTTAGGATAAAGGAGTCGATGCTCAAAGATCAAAATGGGAACTAAATTAAATTTTCATTTTCAAACCTTTAAAATAGGTAAAGTTTTGTAGGAGTAACATATTTTTTTTTTTTAAACACGAATCGAAAATGATAGTTTGAATTGTTTAGAAATTGTACGAAAAGAAAAGTAACTTAGATAGCATAAAAACAAAGTATGTTAAGAGAGCTCAAACATAACCAACAAGAGAGCTATAATGACTTTCATAGGGTAAAAATTGAAGTCAAAATTACAAGGATGTCAAAGATAGAGTTTCACAAGATACGAGTGTCAAACTTAAAGGAGGAGCAAGATGAAGCGAGGAAATGAGGTATGAACAGTAACGCTTATGGTCAAGGATAAAGGGAAATTAGACAACAAGGAAACGCCAGACACTCTTATCTCAAACAACAACATCACTCAAAACGGTTTCAAAACTTCCTAACAACAAAACTCATAACCACATCACTCCCAAGGGTTTCCTCAATCGCTTATGTTACCTCATCCTAATCTATTCCCTGAAACAAGGTACTCCACTATAAATGTGATCTCATCGCTCCAAATCCTCAAACATCCAGAAACAACTTTCACAAGCCTAAGGTCAAGGCTTCCAACAAAGCTATATTCGTATCCAACTCGTGTCAACTATGGATTCCTCAAAAAGGTAAACCTTCAATCAAGAATCCCAATACCAAGCTCTAAACTCCAAGAGAAGGTTCCTCTAATATTCCACAAGGCTCTCATTTCAAAACAAGGTAGTATCATATCAACCCCAAAATCTGAAAAATCAATAGGATCTCAAGTTTCTCTACCCTTTTACTTATTAAGGATTCCCAAAAGCGGAACTACACTCAGCTACAACATCATCCCATCATCTCAAGTACTCAATGCGACCTCAAGGTCTATACAACTATAGGGTTAACAAATTCTTCTCAATACTAAGTCTCTCTCAACTCAAGAACTCTCAAGAGCCAACTAATACCAAATCACATCACCAATACATTATGGTCATCAACATCCCAAGGAGTATTCTTTCAAATTTGACATCCTAAAACTTACTTACCATCAAATTCCCAAGAAACAAGGTCTTAATTGTAACAACACTTTATCACCTCAAAGTTCATAAAACCATAAATTGGAACTATGTTCTTTAACCTAACAATTGGTGTCAACCATACCCCTTTCTAGTTATTAAAACAAGTGCTAAAACTTCCCAATAATGTAGCTTACTCTCACTCTCATACCATACCTCAAGTAGTAATCAATATCACTTACTAAAACCAACTAATAATCCCACCATTAGCTTTTCTCATATGGTCATACACATTATCAAACTCTCATGTCCAAAGTGATTATGGAAGCCAATCACAACTCGACTTACTTAGTCAATCCTATATCCTCAAACCCACCATTTAGTTTCATCCATTTTAAGTCAAGCATTAAGCACTAGTATCCCAAACATAAACAACAATGCCATGTTCCATAACCTTAGTAACCAATGCAACTCACACTTGACACACAAAATCCACCAATCCAACGTACTCAATTTATCAAGGATCTAGGTATAAGAATCACTAAGTATGTCTCATCACCTTACCTAAGTCTTTCTAACATCACGACTTCTCAAAGCCAGGGTTAAGGGTCAGACACAAACAAGCTCCTCAAAAGTCGAATTTTCCAACCCATGTCAACATTCCTCACAAGAAAGAGTACTATCAAATGGCGTTAAGGGAGGATAAGCAAGGAACAAAAGACAAGTTAGGAGTACAAGCGTAGCTTTTAAAGTAAAACAGAAGGGAGTTTAGAAGGAGGATAAGCACCAAGAGATTAAGAATAAGGCGAGATACAAAAAGAACGAGAAACATCTTCAAGGAAGTAGAAGCATTCTTCAAAGGTTGAACAAATCTTCAATCCTCAGCAATAGGCACTAAATCTTGATCTTCTTAAAATATAAGTGTCCTTTCAATGGAACGGAGATACTCTTGGCGATCACTCAAGAACATCAATATTCCAATTCAAAGACATAAAAATACATTTTTACACCAACAAATGATAAAACTAATTATCAGACGTCTCCAATAACAAGCTTTAACACTAATTGACGTTAAAACCAGTGAAAAACATTAAAATATTTTCAAAATCTTTAGTTCAAATTTTTTTTTTTTTTGGTAATTAGGGTAATAACTCCATTAGCTATAGATAAGCTCACGGTCATTGATCCAAGAACGCAACCATTATTAAATGACAATCAACAAACAAGTTAGTACCTAACAAAGAGCAAACACAAAGAGACTACAACATAAGGTCCTAAGTCTACCCATCTTACCCATCTCTCAAGTTTATTATTTTAAGGTCAAGTTATTTATATTGGGGTGCACAAACGTGCGTCGGGAGCAAATATGCTCTGATACCAACTGTGACACCCTCACTTATTGCGGAAAAGTAAACACATAATTCTAGAATAAAACTGCATGGATATGTTTGTAATAGGTTCATTTGGGTAAAAACCTGTAATTTTTAAAACCTGAACCTGTTATAAAGATATCCAAAAGGGAAGGTGTCAAACATGCAAGGTCCAAAATAAATCTCATGAATGAAACATCGCTAAAGTCGCGAAACAAAGTTATACAACCCAAATGTAAAGAGGGAGACATATGTCCCTAAAATGTATGTGACATAAAAAGTGTATAAGGGTCACAAAAAAAAAAAACCAATCTAGGTTCCAAGGTTACTTTGCTCGCTAGCTCGTCCATGTACCCCATATATGCATCACCTACCTGTCATTCGCATTTTATACAAATACGAAAGCCACAGTCAGTGGGGAGTAACTCCGAGTTCTCCCAGCCACGAAATGTCATAATTAATATAACATGTAAACATAAGAATATGAATATGAATAACACATAGCCTTAGCATATAGATGCTAGACAATCGTGCTTATCATGCGAACAACAATATAACAACACATAGTCCTAGCATGTGATTACTAGACCGACTCATACTACCCTATCATGTGAATCACATAACATCCAGAATCCAAACTCTATCAACCATAGCCGGCTTGCATCTCACCTTCTATGATTCATAGAATCATCAAACAAGAAAGGGCAAGATATCAAAGACAGGCATAAGTTCTTAGTCCCGTCAATAGTCACTCAGAACTCGAGTCTATACCATGAGGTAGGGAAGGTAATCGAACCGGTATCTTGGCTCAGAGGTTCTATCAAAACATGGCCAAGACACAACACAACCCTAGCCTAAAATCTGCGCAGACCTAGACATGCGGATACACACCACCGCACCCAAGACCCACAATTTTTTTAAAAACAAAGTGAGTACCCTAAGGAGTCCACCAAAGGGTTGGCTAGTACTTAAGCTGACCACTTACTCTCAAAATAAGTAACGAGGTCATGCCCCAACTTGGATATAAACCCACCAAGTCAGGAACACAGAGGCTATTAAGCAGTGAACATACACTCGTCAAAGACTATAATGACCTATCTATGATGAAGGCCGAAATACTCACCTAGGACCTAAATAAAACCAATCTAGGTCCCAACTTGAATATTTTAGCCCACACCACACAAGACAAATAGGATACCCAATTCAAATGACAATCCAACAATATCTCCATTATCAATAATAATCCAAATTCCAACTAACCGTTAATTTCATAATTCATGAGAACAAGCTAAAATGGCAAAGAGGCAATAAGACCAAGTATAAGGCAAAATGACAATTCATCCAACAACCAACATGTGAAATGATAATTACAAATATCAAGACATAACATAAAATTTCCAATAACAACCAATCTCACCTCAAAGACAAACCCTCGACCCGAGTCCCGACGGGTCATCGGTCAAATCGAGGCCGATGGTTTAAACCTAGTGTGACCAAACTCGTTCGGTCAATCCGCCCACTCGAGTCTTGGCTCCGCTTTGCCCAAATTACAAATTTATCACAATATTATTCTCATGCTATTTCCAATTTCTATCATGTGAAAAACGAAAGTAACACATTATCAATCACCTAAACACTTAACAAACAACCAAAGACAACATTAACTACTAATGTGACATTAATTCGTCGAGTAACTCGGAATAGTTACCTTAAGCTAGCAAAGAGACAAGTAATAACTTGAGAAAGCTTCTAAAACCCAAAATTACTCTTCATCTTCAACCACATATGAGCCACCTAAAATAATTATGTGAAAGGACGATATTAACGAATTATCTTTATATAAAATATGAGACGAAAATTAATTTAATTATATTTTAAATAAACCAAACTAGCGTCAAAACAATTTATAGACACGGCTCAAAAGTTATTATGACAACCTCAAACTCGGCCTAACCACCAACTACACATGGCCTCTAACTCGTGACTTAGCTAGGCCACGGCCAGCCCACTAGGCCAGGCCAGGCCACTAGGAGTCCGACACGACCACCACCCGACTAACCATAGCCACCCTTCACCCTACTTCATAACCCGACCCAAAAATCAGTCAAAAAACAAAACCCAAAAGATGCCTAAGTTCGACCCCAACTCCAGGTCCTCAAATGCAAAGTGAAAACCCACGATGACAAACTCTCGTCCCTCGCCCAAAACAGTACCAATCGTCCCCTTAAGACTCCATTCTCGCGCCTAAAAACAGTCCTAGCTGAGCCAACTAAGTCAGCATTTAAAACGGTTTTAGAGCGGAAATCCACAAGTATAAAGCAACTAAAAAACAGACCCTAAAGACTACAAAAATCGCCCCAACACAGAGTCCAAATTAGTCCAAAACAATCCCTACATGTCAGTATACACCGTCTCAACTATAAAACACACCAATTATCACCCAAAACAATCCATACATGTCAGCATACACCGTCTTAAATATACCACTTACTAGCTAGCATCCCAAATGATCCCTAGAGGTCAGTATACACCGTCTCAATCATCTCCACATATCAGTATACACCGTCTCAACTATAAAACTGACTAATTAACATCCATAAGGATCCCTATATATAATTATACACCGTCTTAAATATAAAACAGACTAACCAGCATTCGAAATAAACATATTTTACAAGTAATATTGAGTAACTTATCATTGTTACCTTTTTCCGATTGAACTAATCATTTATGACTAACAAATCTTCTACCAGACCGTCTATCTCAGCACCTACAACCGTCTTATAATAAATAAAGCTGAAAATATAAATTGGGTTTGTAAAAATACGTAACGAAAATGAATTTTACTTACAACGGATTGACTAGAACGATGGGAGCAGCAATATGGAACGAAAATCATTGATAACGGATGACAAACGGAGTGGCGGGATCAATTTAAAATCGATAAAATTAGAAATGAACGAAAAGAAGAAAAATAAGGAAGAAGAAGAAATGTCACGTGAGAAATGAGGGAGCAAATTTTGCCTGCTGCTATTTATTATACGTACGTTTCTTCATCGTTAAGAAACTTCGATAGTTATTAAAACCGTTTCGAGTTAAATTAAACCGGTTTTGATTCGTTTTGACGGAAAATCAAATTATTCGTCAAACGCGATTTTCGAAAACGCTAAAGTTTTTAAACACGAGTTTACTAGAAAATTAAGTACCCATATGCCCTATATCCTAACTCATTTACCCAACAACCGTAAGAAATAGAAAATCCCATGTTTACGACTTTTCATCGAAATAACCTTTTATTAAAGAAAAGGTTCAAATATAGTTTAAATTACTTTTAAACATTTCCAAACTATCAAAAATAATTATATTACTTCAAAATAAAATAAAATTATATTTTATCGAATTATTATTATTTCAAATAAATTAATATTAAATTAAAGTTGATTTAAAATATTACTTTTAAAATATACTAACGGTCCAAATTTACGGGGTGTTACACAAAAAATGTACGGGAGTGGGATAAAAAAGAATATAAGGAGATCAACAACTTGCACGAAGTTTCAAAACTTGTTGACACTAAAAAGATCAGAATCAACATACAACCAAAGTCGGAAGAAAATTGCGCTATGGAAGAGTAATTTCTAGGATAATGCATTTGAAATCATTCTTGTGTAGGAACCAGATATGATCATCTACTTTTGTTGCACTTCCCTAAATAAGCTACAATTGGACCTATTTAGATATGATAACTTATGGATTTGAAATCATTCTTGTGTGGGAACCAGATATGATCATCTACTTTTGTTGCACTTCACTACAATAACACCACAATAACACTACAATAACAGCACAATAACACGGGGAAAAAAAAGAGTAGAGAAATCAAAGTTGTAAAAAAAATCAAAGTAACACCGGAATAACATCACAATAACACCAGAATAACAATATCACCAGAATAACAACACAATAACACGTGATAAAAAAAGAGTAAAAAAATCAAAGTGACACCGGAATAATATCACAATAACACCAGAATAATAATAACAGCAGAATACCAGCACAATAACACGTGGAAAAAAAAGAGGAAAAAAAAATCAAAGTAAAAAAATAAAAAAAGCACAATAACAACATAATAACACGAGGTAAAAAAAAACAGTAAAAAAATTAAAGTAAAAAAAAAATCAGAGTAGTAAAAAAAATCTAAGTGATACCGGAATAACATCACAATAACACCAGAATAACAATAACATCAGAATAACAGCATAATAACACGTGGTAAAAAAAAAAAAAAAAAGAGAGAAAAAATCAAAGTCGTAAAAAAAAAAAACAATAATAACATAATAACACGAGGTAAAAAATTAAAGTAAAAAAAAAAGACACACTAGAAAAAAGAGAAAATAAGTAAGTGACAGGTAAGATTAGATCTTGGCCATTCATCTCTAATATAATCTAGTGGCTGAGATTTCCAAGCACAAACTCACCATAAGAAACAAAACTTACAAGAACCTAACTCTATATATATATATATATTCCCTCCAATCCACACCAAACTCCCCATTTGCTTTTGGGTGGTCTTCGAGGCGACGCTTTGACCGTAGTTTTCGCCCTTTAAACGTAGAATTTTTTCACAAAAAATATAATTTTGTGAAAGATATTTTCATAACAAAACTAAATATGTAATTTTTATTTTTCAATGATTTATAGTTTTGAGTGAATTACCGGTCAAACTTTTCGAAGTTTGACCTCCAAAAAGTGAATGAGGAGTTTGGTGTGGATTGGAGGGAGTATATAGATACAGTAGAGATCCGGTGAGTCCAGGGTTTTAAATGAGTCCGTCCTACCATTTTAGACCGTTCGATAGAAAAAAATACACGCTGAGGATGATGCCACGTTTCTTGTGCCACGTCAATCGCAAGGAAGGAACAAAATCGGGAAAAATCACTGTACTTTGCCAATTTTAGAATTTTTTCCCTCTCTCTCCTCTTCATACCTTTCTCAATCGTTTTCCCCGAAAATTTACCAAAAAAACATAACGCAAACACGGAAATAACAATCAAAAGAATCAAATTCATCATTTGCTGCTAAATTCAATAACAACAATCGTTTGATATGACTCAATTATAGGTAAATTCGAACTTTGAATCTCTTTTTCATCATGTATATGCGATTTAGGTTATTAATTCGAACTCTCCCAAATGTGACCAAGATAAGTCTTTCAATTATAGATTTTTAATGCCAACAGTTTAATTATCGTTTTAGAGAACTCATCTGCAATTGATTTGTGTCATATTTCTGATAGTAAATCATCTATTGATTGATTGTGTCGCATTTCTGATATTTAATTGTTGGCGATAGAAATCTATAATCGAGAAAACTATCTTGGTCACATTTGAGATAGTTTTTGTTGTTGATAGGTTATCATGTGCAATTTAAAGTGTTAATTTGCGGTTTGTCCCGATTTTATTGAATTGAGTATTTGTGAAAATAGTCTTGAACATATGAAATGTGAGTTTGAACTCTTTTTTATTTATCTAAAAAAAGTTGGTATTATTGTCACACGGATTTGTTGTTATTGTAACATAGATTAGTCTTTATTGTAACATGATCTGTTTCCTCGTAATGGCATTTCTGAAAGTAGGTGGCCTTTGATAAAGTTTATAGATGGTGTAACTCATTTGTTTACAAGTCCTTTTGCCGTGTGACATAGTTTACGACAAGAAAATTTGATCGTGTTGATCAATTTTTGCATGTTAAGGAGTTAATAAACGAGGTCGCTATCGATGAGAGTCTTTCTATTATGCTTGCACTTGCTGATTTGACTTTATGTGTTGATGTTTTGCTGTTGTATTAGCTGTTGTGGAGATGTGCTATTGTTTTTCTCTTTTTTGCTCGTTCCTCTTTTGTCCTCTTTGTCTATTTTTATTTGTTCTGTTTATGGTTTCTTATTATCATTCATGTTTATGAACCCTAATTATACTTGCCATAGCAGTAGTGTTTCGTGGATAACCTATGTACTTTCAAGTTTCATGTGTTTACTAACCTTGAAAAGGCTTACAACTTTGAGAAGTTATACATAGTGGCTATCTATTTGTTGGACATTTATTGTTACCTGTTTTGTTTTGCTTCAAAGAGTTTTCTAATCCATCTTTTTTACTTACCCTACTGAAGATGCCCCACACAATATCTTTTCTTTCCTAATTATAGAACCCCGTAAGTGTTCCTCCCGCACCTAATGTTTGTACTCTCACTACTTACACACGAGAGCGTCTTTGAATCGTGGTGCAAATAGACATTCCTCTTGACAATGAAATGGTAGGATAAGTTCTATACATATTGCAAACAACTGGTAGAACACTTCTTTCTTATGGTTGGATGTAAATTATTAGTACTCCTATTTAGTTTTAATCGATTTTGAAAGCCAAGTCGCTCAAATGGTAGAGCATTGTGCAATGCACAAGATGTGGGTTCGACTCCCATGTTGGCCATTGAATACTAGTGTTACATTAAAGACTAACTTGTGTTACTTTAAGAACAAACTAGTGTTACGACTAACTTGTATTACTTGTCTTGGGTTTATGAAATTCATGTTCATCAGTTTGTTATCTCAACTAGAGCTTGGCTTTATTTTTTTTTTATTTTTTTTTTTTGGTGTAAACAGAGCTTGGCTTTATGGAATGCATGTTTTCATCAATTTGCGTGGCTTAATTAATTGTAATATTTGATCTTTTGTTAGTCGTGTATGAAGAGACTAACAAAAATATGTGACATTTCATATAATTTTATTTTCGAGGTTATGATCTACTATTAGCTCATAGTTTTACTTTCCCATGATTCTTGTATGAGATCGTCTCACATATGTGACCAACTCTAATTCGTATGCATCTTTGGACAGGTGATGTTGAATTTCTTGAAGGACTTTGAAGCCAAGCTTGGGATTAAATTTGTTAGAAATAACTGTGATTTACTATAGAATTTACTAATGTTACAATAAATACTACCTTGTGTTACTCTAAGCACAAACTAGTGATACATTAAAGACCAACTAAGCTATTGTTGTAACACATAATTGCAACTTGCGAGTATATCGATATGTAACTTTGTCCAAAGATACATCGATGATGACGGTCATCATGACTTAGAACTTGAGATTATAGTTAATTGAGTTTCACCCATTCATCGTTTAATCAATACACTTACATATGTTCGTCTATGTGGGGCTCGAACCCACATCTTGCACTAATAATGCAATGCTCTACCTTTTGAGCTAATAGACTACCAAAGTACCAAGTACCATAATAGAGAATTTATAATCATTCACCACCTAACTGTCATTACCTAGCCGGAATGAGAAAGATATCACCAAATAATTGTCCGTGATGTACCGCAAAGACGATCGTAACCTAGAGCAACAACCATCGAGGGTTATATAAGTAGAAGCAACCTGTACTAATGAAATGCAATAACCACCACCAATCACTATGAAAGGTCTATGTCAACACAAAATTGACGTAAAGCCTCGAACCTTCCTTCACATTCACTTTCCTTTTAAATTCGTCTTTGAAGTAGAAGGACAACACTTTATCCAATATAGAAAATCAGCAATCTAAACATATGAATAGTTTCCTAAAATGAATTAGTTGGTAAAAATCAATGCTCCCTTTAAAGAGAATTCAAATGTAGTCAAACCAAATAAATAGTATGTCAACATTGAAGAAATAAGTGGAGTTTTGCGACATTGGAGTTGGGATATCAGTGAAACCCTTCAAACCAATTCTAAAAGATGATTGAAACAAGAGAAATTCTAAAATTTCACTAATCAACAAGAGCGGACAAAACTACAAATAGGAGGCGAGAGAAAGATGTATCAATAGACTTATGAAAATAAACTGTTACTTTCTTAGCATGTCTTTTTTTTTTTTTCTGTTTTATATATCTTTGTGACTTTCTTAGCATGTCTTTTTTTTTTTTTTTTTTTTATCAAGCATTCGTCATTCTATATATAACTAAATAATAAACAAAAAGAAGAGAATGAATAACTAATCAAGGAAGTAAAAAAAATCAAAGAAATCATCATAAAGACTTATTTTATCAATCTCACACATCGAAATAACACCACTATAGAATCAATGTAACACAATTATACCAATATAGTAACACAATTATAACATTGATGTTTGTCCCATTACACACAATTAGGTCTACGGCAATTCTCGACCAAACCTTTTATTGCCCATACAAGAAAAATATATAGTACAAATGGAAATGGCTTGAAACAGGTAGATGTGGGATTTATCGGAATCGATCGATAAACGCTCACTTAGTTTCAAATTCAAACTAAGACTTGGATAATAAAATCTCTAAAATATCTCACTACTTTTTTTGAAGAGGAAGGTAACAAAGAGGAAAGCTAACAAAGAGTCATAAAATGCCCTAGAACAAAAGTTATCATCAAATACCACGAAATGAGATCAAGATTGACAATATCGTAAGTCGTAACACATTTAAACCCTTATTATAACATAGATAAAACTTTATTATAACAAGATTAATAATATCGTAATACGCTTAAAGCAATATTATAACACATTTAAACCATTCACGTAACACGGTTAAACCATTATCATGACAAAGTTAAACCGTTATTGTAACACGATTAAACCCTTACAAGAATACGTAAAAATATTTAACGTTACAAAGTTAAACTCGTTATTAACAACCCAATCTTATCTATATAAATTGAAAGACAATACTCATTGACAAATACGCCACATCATAAATGCATTTTTTTTTTGGAAAATCCAGGTTATGGTGGGACCCATGAGTGTGCAACGTATTTAATTATTCGGATATCCGTCTTTTTCGAATATGCGCTAAATTCCGTATCGCAACAAATTATATAAAATAATCTTATGTAATACTTCTTCGAATTAATACGTTAAAGTAAAGAAAATGCATAACATTTACGCAGAATTAATTACAAATGCGAGTAAATGTGATTAAATTACATATTTTTTAAAACAAAATTACACAATAAAATTACAGAAGGAATTACAGTTATATACGGGATCGAACATACAACGGAAATGAATTACAAAAATGAATTACATGTATTTTTGTTAATATTATTGTACCGCAAATTCACAACATAATTTTTTAAAACTACAGGGTACAATTTTTTTTTTTTCAAAAAACAATAATGACGGCATATGTACTTGGAATATAAAACTCGGCATCTTAGCTATCACCACAAGACACCGAAATTGGTAGGTGACAATGATAGGAAATCGAGTTAATATAGTCTTCAACAAGCATTTAATTTTTTTTTTAAAATTTTTTTTACTCTAAAAAAACAAATAAAATTTTTTTATTTTAATTTACAAGTGATTAAATGTGTCGGACTCCCGAATCACCAATTGATGTTGAAGGTCGGTGCTATGGTGATGCTTCTGCGAAACATTGATCAATTACGTGGGTTGTGTAACGGCAGGAGACTAATTGTGACTGATCTGAGGGCACGCGTGATAAGATGTATTGTCTTAACTGGTAGTCATAAAGGTGATAGAGTGCATATTGCTCGATTAACACTTACTCCATCGGACACCAAGAGATTTCCCAGACGCGTTTCAAGAGAAGACAATTCCCCATCGTTTGTTTTGCAATGACGATAAACAAGAGTCAAGGGCGCTTTATCTCGGTCAACATCTATCTTCCAAGACCAGTGTTTAGTCATGGCCAGCTTTATGTCGCACTTTCCAGGGTCACCCGAAAAGAAGGCTTGAAAATTTTAATTTGTGACTCAGATATGCGTACTTCTACTACGACTACTAATGTAGTGTATCATGAAATTTTTCAATTTTTAGAATAACTTGCATATGTTAAAGTTGATTATTAGATTATATTTCTTTTATCCGAATGTAAAGTTTTTTATGTATGCAATTTTTATTTATAAGAGTAGATTACGTTATTTCCTTATAAACCAGTGTATGTGAACACATGTTTGTACCAAATTTAAACATTAATTATGTACATCATTGATTTAGACCAATTAGATAGGTACAATAGAAATGAAAAAACAAATATACATAAAAAAAACATTCATTCTGGCCCAAATACATACCCGTGCAATTTTGCACGGGTTTAAAACTAGTTAAACAATTATTGTAACACAGTTAAACCAATATTGTAACACGATTAAGCCATTATAGTAACACAGTTAAACCATAACACGATTAAACAATTATTCTAACACAATTAAACCAATATCGTAACACGATTAAACCATTACGGATATCACTCATCAACATTATTATCGGAGCACAATTCAACTATTATTGATAACATAATTACACTATCACGTAACACGTAGCCTTTTCATGTTTCCATAAACTACAATATCAGTAAAGGTTAGTGAATGTACTACCGTAGCAAGCTTTCATAGAGAATTCAGTAGGTCCATAAATTCTTATAGTAATACACCATTATCATAACAAGGTTATGCCATTACTGTAACATAGTTACACTGTTACTATAACATAGGTACAACGTTACTATAACAGATCAACAACACAGCACAACATTCAAAGCTAAATATGATTTAGAACAAAAACCTAACATACAATAGTTTTCTCAATTTGAATCTACCTAATTTGTTCATGAATCAAGTAATCAACCTTAACCTAAAATTGAAGAAATTGACTAAATTAAATTAAAAGCAACTGAAAATTACGCAAGTTATTTTAATTAAGCAAGATTGAAGGTAAATTTCACTACAACAAAAATAGATTACCTTATTCAATTGATGTACCGAAAGCGAGTTTTACTTAACGTTGCTCGCTTCCTACCGATTTCGCACTATCTTGCAATGATTGTTGCGATGAAGAATGAATAAAGATCTGTTAGATTTAATTAAGAGAAAAATCATCGAAAAATTGAGAAATTAGGAGAAAACACAAACCTTAGTTTTAATATTTAGGCGTGATTGATGCAAAAATTGAAATTAAAGAAAGCGATTACAACGGTAAATCATTAGAAAACTAACCACAGAGATTCATAGAAGAAATATTTGTCATTGAAGGAAGAGTTTGTGATTCCAATTGGAGACCTCAGATGTGCTTGAACGAGAAAATGAAGAGCAAATTAGATGAAAGAGAAACAAGACCTCTTGAATGACGAAGTCGGTAGATCAATTTTTGTTGTTATTAGTGAATTACGTTAGACAATCACCCGAGATTTTGTTTTTGGAAGAGCAAAACAATAGAGATCTCGAGAAAAAAATTCCCGAGAGAAAGTAGGAAGAGAGAGAAACAAGAGAGAGAAAGTCATTATGAGTAATGTCTATGATTATGCAGAATCACGAGTTTATATAGTGGTAAACTTAAAATATAAATCTTAGATTTTATCTCAGCCACACAATTGAGATGATCGGACGGTTAAGAATGGTAGGACGGACTCACCCTAAAAGCTAGACTCAATAGATCCTAACAGATATATATATATATATATATATATATATATATGTATATATATATAGAATCAGGATCCCGTACGAACTAAATTACGGTGCGAACCGTACGAACTGGTTTAAAATCTTCAAGGATTGTAATTCACGCGCTACTCACCCACTCTCCCCAACTATGACTATGCTCTAACTGACACTCAACAACACTTGAGTCAATATTGTCCACATTTCCTCTCTCTCATACCTACCCACAATCGCCGGCGAGAGACTAACTCCGGCAACTCCACCGACGATATCCCCTTTCCTCACTCTTCCATCTCTTTTCTCTTTTCGTCCCGGATCCGCCACCACCGGTTTTTCGGATCTAGTCGACCACCAATACCAACTTCCGTCGCATCTGCCACCGACGATATCCCCTTTCCTCACCCTTCCATTTTTGTTTCGACTGGAGTCTCCGAGTCTGGCCGCCACGCCAATTATTAGTTCCTTTTTCCCGTGTTTTTTCCTAAATCAAATTCCAAACATTAATGTTTAGATCTACACAATATGATAAATTATACCTAAAAACAAATATCAATTGCTTGTAAGTTTCCGAACAAGAATGATGTGTAAGTGACCAAAGTTATGCGCCGGCGTTGTTTAGGATCGGCGGTTGGTGGCCAACGTTGTTTTCTCGGTGATCGCTTAGATCCGAGGTCGCCTTCGATCCATTCCGTTTCAAATCGCGGGATGCGGTAGTAATCACGAAAGAGAACCCAACTCTTTGTTGATTCATGTTAGCTGACTTTGTATCATTTTGGTACTAAGTCTTTGTTGTTAGTTACGTTTTGCTCAAATCCATTCCGTTTCAAATCTTTTTCAAGAATATCAAATTCTTGTTTATAATACGGTTATTTGTTGATATATGATTGCATACTTGATGACTTGTCTATATTACATGAAGCTTCGATATGAAAATGTTGTTTAATTAATTTAGATCTTCTGTTTGAAACGATTTTGAATGATAATTCATGTTAGCCGACTTTGTATCATTTTGGGATTAAGGCTTTGTTCTTAGTTACGTTTTGGTCAAATCTATTCTGTTTCAAATCTTTTTCAAAGAATTTGTCGAAGTATGAGCTCCTCCCCGCAAAGAGGGCCTATGTCTTTTCTACAGGAATGTTGAATGTCAATGGTATATGAATCGCTAAATTAGCGTTACGTGTATGTCTTGAGCTTATTATATTCTTTGTATTGCAGTATGGCTCCTGCTGCACGAACATCGATGACAAGGAGAGTTCACCCTCTAGCTTCCTTGAAATATGGTGGTGAGGTCGCTGACATTATTTATGGTGACATACAGATGGTGTCGCCGGCGCGTTTAATTGTGACCGAGATGTGAGGTGTAGTGATGGCAATGACGGTGCTGGTGGTGGTGGTGGCGGTGGTGGTGGCGGTGGGTTGTGGCGGCTGTGGGATGTTAGTGGTGGTGGTGGCAGTTGGTAGTGGTGGTGGTTGGTGGTGGGAAGTTGTGTTTGGGGTGGATACGTGTATGAATACTACTAGATACGTATATGAATACTACTGGATACGCATACAATATGTGTATCTGAAAGTACTGACATGCGTATCTGGCACGGATATGCGTATTTGAGATTATTGATATGCGTATCTGGCAGTACTGATATGCGTATCTGAGAGTATTGACATGTGCATCTGACAATAGTGACATGTGTATCTGCAAATAGTATAAAATGTATCTCGAGAGTTAGTCTTAAAACTCCCAAAAAAATTAGTGCTAAAAAAATGTATCTACATATGTTATAAAATGTATCTGAATAAGAGGTGTATTTTGTAAAAAAAATAAAGTGTATCTGAAAAAAAAAAAAAAAAAAAAAAAAATGGTTTGAAGCTAGTTCGTAAATTGCGTTAGACGTTAAGGTAGTTCGTACACAACCCGCCCCTATATATATATATATATATATATATATATATATATATATATATATATATATGCATGAGAAAAGATTATGAGAATTTCATAAACTTTTCGACTTTGAAAGAACAAACAAATTACAAAACTCTATTTGTAATCTCTTGATTCTATTTGTCTAGAACTAGAGGGAATTGGTAGTCTAATCCCGCGAAAGATTTCATGTAACACGAGGCAAATGTAAGGGTTGAAATACTCTGTAAGGAAAGCGGTTCGTGATTTTATCGTTATCCAAGTTTATCTTTTATCATTGTCGGTCAACGAATTGTCAACCATCGAAATATATATTTCCAACATTTTGAACATGTTTAACTCTTTTAGTTTTAACTTGCTGGTTTGCATAAAATTTTCTCTATGTCCGACTTATATGCCTAATCTTCTATTCAACTACTTTCTTTATTTCAGTTTCCTCCTTTAGCGAGTCTTCGTGGTTATTTTATTAAAAAAAATACCGCGTTTTCCGCTGCAAATTAGCGAGGGGTTCTCACAACGTGGGTCTCATTACGGTCGTTTGATAGTAATCATGGTCGATTCCGACGTCTCGTCCAAAACCTTCCCCAATCCGAAAACCACCTCATCCCGAGTCGGAATATTCTGAGAACCATCATTATATATTCTCAAAACATAGAGTTTTAGTCGGATATTAAGCTCTATCCAAAGAAAATATAAGCCTATCCGCTTGACTAGTAGGACAACAACCCGCCTCTTCTCCCAAAACACAATTAATAGAGGGCAATGACGTCTCATTCAAGGCACACCAAAGTTCAGTTTTCCTCCCCTTCTTTTCTCTTTCCTTGCATTCTAGACCTCATTCCTACATTCACGATACTACGTGTTTGATCGTATTCATGTTAACCCACTTACATAAATACATCATTAAGCCACAACCTAAATTTGTTAAATTCGTGTTGGATTCATCGTATTTTCTGATCTTTGTTTGCCAACTCTAAATATTGGCATTATTTCTTCATTATTTACTTGCATATATAATGGCTAGTTTATTGCTTATTAGGTTAGTTTGGCTCGTAATCCTAGTATATACTCCCTCCATTCAACTCCACTTTACATGTATTCCTTTTTCGTCCATTCAACTCCACTTTACATATTTTCTTTTTAGGCCAAGAAAATGACCATTCTAGCCTTATTCACACTCCATATTTACAAAAAATGCCATCTATACCCCACACTAATCCACCATAAAACCACAACTTTATATTTTTTTAACATTTTTAACCCCACCATTCTCTTTCCCTATGTACTTTTTATAGTTTTTTTAATCCGCTCCTTAATACCCGTGCAAAAAGCAAACTTGCGAAGTGGAGTTGAATGGAGGGAGTATAATAAAGTATATAATTTTCATAAACTTGTCATTTTGAAGATTGGTATACTGCACAGTGCACACTAACCAATCTCGGCTAACTTATCTTCTCAAATCATAGTGAATGAATGTATACAGTATACACGCTAAGTAACAAGATTAGCCATGTATGCTAGGGCAGAGCAAAAAATCCGATTATCCAAACTGATTCGATATTCGATCCGAATCTGATCCGAATGTTTGGATATCTGATCCGAAAGTTAAGTTTGGTTTGGATATCTGATCCGAAATTTTTGATATTGGTTTGGATATGGTTATTAGAATTAAAACATTTGGATATCCGATCCGATCCGAAACTATAGTTTTCTAGTATAATTTCGAGAAAATAAAATTTTATTTGATACAACAACTTAATTAATATTTAAAATATTAGAGAAATATGTAGGTGGTACTTAGATTTTATGTCGAGAACATTGGAATACGAATACTAAAGAAAATCATCATGTAAGACTATGAATATAATCGTGTTTCAAACTTAATTTTAAAGTAAATTCTAAAGTATGGATATCCGATGGATATCCGCATCCGATCCGATTATTTTGGATACCCAAACATTGGATATCCGAAACATTTGGTTTGGATATTGGATATCTAACTTCAGGATTTTTAATATGAATACCCGATCTGAACTAGCACTTTGGATCAAATACCCGATCCATACTCTGCCCTAATGTATGCCAGTATCCTGTAGTGAGCTCCGCAAAAATCGGCATTCTAATGTACACTTAACCCATATATGCCCTAAAGAGATTAGTCATGTCACCAAGATAAAACATCCAGACCAAATCAGCATAAGCATACCCCGAGGGGAAGTCAAATTTTGAGGGAATCGGATTAGATATATTTGCTGTACTTGCGATGCATAAAAGCACACGTCAATCTCAGCCACTGAAGAGTAAATAGAGCAACCGATGTTAGTCTGAGAAGAGTAAATAGCGCAAAATTAGTTAAATCTATAAAACTCAGACAATAGATCACACAAGAAATTAGTAACGGAAAATGTAAATTTGCCACAACTTATACTCTTATAGGAGGAATAGGATAAGAACCTTGTCTATGCTTCATTACTTGGTTTTACTAGCAGCAAGAGATTCGGAGGCTTTAACATTCTGTCTTCGGTTGTCAGGTGAAGGAGACAGCTGTATACCTTCCTTGGTTGCCTGCCTAAACAACATCTCTTTCAGTCGCTAGTCAATTCAACGAAGTCCTATTGCATGAGACAGGCATACGTCATTTTTTCTTTACTTGGAGATAAAGTGATTATGCCTGTTAGTGACCATTTTTCATATTATTTCATCATTAACGGTGACCTCAGTGCCTGTTTTATTTCATTAGTGATCGTCTAACAGCTACAAGTGCCCACTCTACACTGTGATATGGTATCACAGTAAACTAGTACTTCCTCCGTACCAGACCAATGGTAACACTTACCTAATACGGCCGTACCACACCAATGGTAACATTCCTTATTTGGCCCACAACATTACCAAATTATCTTTATACCCATTTGACATTTACATAAAATGCCACTACATACCCCACCTACCAACTCACAATTAAACCCACAATTACATACCCCACCTATTTTCTTCCCTCTTTACCCCTTCTTTTACCCTCTTTTCTTAAAAACCCAATTTTTTACCACGTTACCATTTGTATGGTACGGAGGGAGTATTAAACAGTATCCAAGATAGGCGGTAGGCTTTTTAAAGAATTACCACAAGTCTTTATGTGAAGTGAAGTCTTTAAGTAACCATCACAAGTACACAGGTATCTGAGCATCAGAACATATTACCTGATCAGTAGCGGCCTGAATGGTGGGCCTCACTTGAGGGCCAGAATCCTTCACAGCACTAGTCGGAACTAAATTTGATGTACCTAAAGTTCCCACAGTTCTTTTCAGAGGGCTATCAGGGATTGGATGTGATGGGCTTTGCTGCATGGACATCTGTAAACCATGACCTGGATGTGCAAAGGGTTGTAGACCAGGGCCTTGCATACCATGAAACGGGGCCGCTGCACCAGGAACTAGATAATGAGGGCCTTGAAAAGGGTTCATCCCAAAGCCCATTCCCATGCCCATCCCAAGTCCCACGGGTGAAAAATGAGGCATTTGTGCACTATGAATAGGTTGCATCCCTGGTGGAAGCATCATTGGTTGCATACACAAACCAGCACCCATAGACATCATCTGCGGATCAAGTACATTTCAGAGGTCGGTAGGCTTTTCTCAGAATTACCAGAGTAGTAACAACAATTTATTTTATTTTTATTTTGTTGGTAGCCTAAAGAGAGTCATAATAGCATATTAATGATGTCGGTTTCAAACTCAAATCAGGAGTAAAAACACTAAAAAACTTCAACGAGGAAACATGAAATTAACCTGTACTTGAAGCTGAAGGGTTTTCAGATACTCTATTGCCTCATCCAGCATAGAAGCCTTGTCCACCTGGTATTCCGAAAAAAAAAAATGAGCAGAGTAGTTGTATATTTGAAACTATCAGCTTCAGTAACAGTCATAACTTCACTGCAACTGACATGGACTTGGTTTTATACTACCTTCCTCCCAATGACATGATTTTTTTTGTATGCAAGCATATTTATTTTACGAAAGCACATGCAGATGGGAGTCCCATATTCATTCTTCACTACATGATACATCACATAGGACATGGCAGTCTATCGTTGGTTTATAAACACAATAGAATAAACGTGAACTTATTGCCAGAAAATATATTCAGAAACATTATTTGATAACTTCATCCACCCCCTCATAAGCAGGCTATAACAAGTTACTGAAGCTCATGACACCTAGCTGCTGAAGGCCAACTCCATAAATACATAAGAGTCATCGCGATTCAGTATGAATCTAAAGTAGTGAATAAAGTACCTTATTACAGTTAGGTATGAGCTCTTGCAATGCACGCATCTTCTCATTAATTCTATCCCTCCGTCTCTGTTGATAACCAAACATAAAACGTCATTAAAGAGAAAGGTGTTGTTCCCAATTCCAGCAAACTACGTATTAGTTTTGGAATACAATAGAACAAAGGGAAATGGTTCTGAATGGTGAGCTTTTCTTTTTATTGTACAGTAGCAATTGATCAATGAAATACGCAATGCAGTTTTCATAATGTAACATCCAGAGACAGTCTCTCTCTCTCAGCTTTAAACATAGGGGTAAAGTTGCGAAAATCCAAATCATTTACACCATCAACAAGAGCCTTTGAGGCACTAGAATAAATGGCTAAATGTTGCTGGTATGAACCCTCGTGATAATGAAGGTGGGCTCACCCTTATCTAGTGCTTACCCTTTCAGATAAATTATGCACTTCTGCAGCTCGACTTCTCTTTGAGCTTGCTCGAGCATGAGCAATATTCTTTGCACCCACTGACTCTTCCACTTCCTGCAAGAGAATTACTATGAGAAGCAGAATTGGGAATGACAGATAAAGCACAGTATCCGAATTTGAAAAAACAAACATATCTTACTTCACTAGGACCTTCGGATTCAGTAGATTCACGCATTTTCCTTTTCAGATCATATGCAAGCTCATTTGAAGTTCTATCCACACTATTCCCCGAACATACAGAAGATGCAACAACTACTGCTTCCACTTTGTTTCCCGTTGCATTAAATCCGTGATTGTGTTGAGTATCTTTCACACCATCTTTTTCCCTTAAAGTTCTTTTTGTCAAATGCATCTCTTCAGTGGGTTTCCTTGGCAACAACCCTAAAATCTCATTAACAGGAGCTTGAACAAACTGGTTGTGGATCCCTACATCCTCCCGAGACACAGTGGGAAAACTACAATTTACAGTGCTTTTCTGTTCATTCTCTATTCTCTTTGAGGTATTGACAGTCACATGGTTAGCTTTGGCACGAATAGCAGGCCGTGAAAAATAGGGAAAGTTTGTAAAGCTAGAGCTAGTACAAGGCTGCCCTGCATCTATCTTCTGCAATCTCAAGCTAGTAATATCAGAAACGCCTGATTTTGGAATATTATGTTGAGAAGACTGTAAAAACTGAGTTACTTCCCTCCACTCATGTCTAATATGTTCAGTGTTTGAGGTGACTTTAGATACATCGGCGTGCTTCAAGCTTGCAGAATTATGGTCACTCCGCTTTTCTCGAAATGCTACAGGATTATCGGCAGAGATGTCATTTATGGTAACACCTGATAACTCTGGCAAAAAATCACAAGTGTAATCATTATGTAAAGGATCTTCTTCTATGGGATAACTAAACCATGGTACCATGTCAACATTTTGTCCCAAATCCATCTCACTCAATACAGAATCCATTGTGCTGAACTTGTTCAATTTTTTATCATTGACTTCCCTATTACCTTGAGGATTATGAATGAATGATTGGTAATGGTTTATAGTAAGAGGTCCCTTTTTTGGTTTACTTGATTGACCTTGCATCATGATTTGACCATTTTCCCAAACTAGCTCACAAAAGTCTGGTTCTGGTCTGTATAAAGAACTCCCACAAACAAGAGCAAGATCAGTACATGAGAAATATGGTACGTTCAAGGGCCAACAACACAACATCACCCCAATGACTCTTTGCAAATGGCAGGATAGGGGGTTGAGGGTGGGGCGCAACCTTCCCTTTAGTCAACACAATACAGAAAGGTGTCATTTTCAGGATGACCCATAATGAAAAGTGCACCGAGAATGACACTGGCTGCCATCTTTTCATAATTAAACGAAGAGCAGCCAGCTCCTTGAATATTTGGTTATACTCGCTGTGACCAAGACTCCAAAATAGTAGTTCTGGGTCCGTGGATATGTAAAACATAATAATCGATGCCTGCAAGTAGAATCCATATCAACCGAGATGGAGCATACCTAGGGGAAGGATCAGAAGAATTGGTGGCCCTCTCTTGGGTTGAATTCAGGTTTTCATTGGTCATCTTAAGCAAATCAGTTAAAAGGCATACTACAAGTGACTTAATAGATCTGAAGACTCCAAAGCAGAGCAAATACTCAGCTCTGCATCTTTCCCACCATAAACCACTTCTAGTTTAACAGTCCTGCAAATATATTCAAGGTTTCAAGATTAAACTAATCCAACAGGAAGAAACAAACAAAAGTTCCCTCACTTTTTATGAAATAAATCTTAGTTTACTGGTGTCCTAATCATAAAGATACACAACTATAATAGAGTACTCCATATTAGTTAACCTAATACTTTGAATACACGAGTATGACAATATCATAATAATAAGCAGACATATTGTACTGTTTAGAGATTAAAAAAATCATTCTTTTCGATACAACCATGATTAGAATAAAGTATTAAGAAAAACCCACATCAGATTATCTAAATCAAGTACTCCGTAGGGGGAAACAACTCAACACACCCAATAAAACTAGCTACAAATACGAAAAAGCAAATGAACAACAAAGAGAGAGTTTTCAACCTTAAAAAGTTGCACCAAAATGAAGACAACCAAAAAAGAATTATCCTAAATCAGATTGTCTTGTACTCAAAACTTCCAACCCAATAAATTAATTATGATATTCAACAGGAAAGCACCCAGCTTTTATGAGTGAGAGAGAGAGAGAGAGAGGGAGGGATGCAACTGTGCAAGAAGAAAGGGTTGTTGCAGAAGTAAATAGAAGTAAAAAAGCATATGTATGTAATCACAGGATACTTGGGAAACTTCTATGACTTGACCAATTGCAATGGTTGAATATTAATTCTACTTACAATTTTGTGTATATTTATTTTTACACACATAAAATTTAAGTTATATCTAGGTGACTGGTCATAATGTTAATCGAGCTCAATGATAACCAAGATTAATGTCCCCTGCAATCTTCCAAGTACCTGAAACTGTCCTACAAGTGTCTGAGATGATATGGCCAGCCTGCAGGGATCCCACAAGATAACCCAAGGCAAATGGGCGGCTAACACGTGGACCCACCTACGCCAAGTAAGAGATTGCTCACACACTGAGCCTGGCATCCATATCTATTCTCACTCCCACCTTTCTCGGTCCTATGCAATCAACCTACCATCCTCTTTCTAATCCTGGAGCCACCTTTTTCTCTTTTTTTTTGTTTTTGTTTTTGTCCAATTCCCTCAAATCAAAGTAACAATTTCAGTAAGACCACCCCCAAGCAAGGGTCGCCTTAATTAGGTCGCTACCCATATTTACTCTTAATCACACCTTATTTATCTTGACCCACTTTCACCCTCCCAAGCAGAAAGTCGCGACTTAGGTCACCAACTCAATCATTTTCCACTTTCCAACAATTTCAATCATTTCTCACATTCTCTACCCCACTAAACCTTTTCTCATTTTTTCCAATTATAATTTAATTTATATAACTTAATTTTAGTTTTATAATTTTATAAATAATATAATTATAAAATAATAACTATGTACATGATAAATATTTTATCTTTAATTCGGATATTAGATAAAAAAGATAATTTAATTTAACGATCGTATTTTAACAATCTATACAATGTAATAATCGTATATTATTTTCAACAACGTAATCGAGTCAATATCGTAACTTTAATACGAGTATTAAATAAACTCTCTCAAAAAAAAAAAAAAAAAAAAGATGTAACGTGGACTGGATACTGGATAGACACAAAGACAAAGCCACACACCAAACTCATTCATTCATCTTTGAAATTCCGCTTAAACACAAACCCAAACTCCTCTTTTCCCAAATTCTTCCCCAAACCCAGATAAACAAAGGATCCTATATCTTTAGCGCATCAACATCATCCCCAAATAAAAGAAATTCCCAAATAAAATTACAAACAAACGATATCAACATCACCATCTTTAGCGCATCACCATCATCGATCTTCAACATCTTAGCCGATCTTCACCATCATCGATCTTTTCAATTTTCTGGGTTTCAATTTCACCCATATCTTCATCTATCATTTTCCGTTTTTCCAAGATCTCATTTTTTCAATTTTGGTAAGTCTCATTCTTGATTTTATTTGTTGATTTCTATAGTGGGTAATTTGAAATCAATATTTTTTCAATATAAAGGACATGTTTTATTTTGTTGATGTTTATGTAATTAATTTGTTACACTTTTTAATGAATTCAAAATTGATCAAAATATATCAAAGTTGAGTTCATTTTGTAGAGAATTTAAAGATAATGCCCTTTTTTATATGCTCATATTTTTTTTAATTTTGATTTAATGTACAATTTTCAATAACCCAATTGTTAACTAGTTCTTCAATACAAATAATTTTTGCGAAAATGGCGCGAAAATGGCGGAGGAAGATGGAAGGTTGAGCTTGACCTTGTCCTTTTTTTTGTACCCAAACAAATCAGAGCATGACACGTGTTGGGTCACCAACCAGGTCAAGAATATCAAAAGAGGTCATGGGATGACCTCCTTTGCCAACCGGGTCATCCTAATTTGGAGTTTAATTTGTGATTAAGGAGACCCACCCCCCTCATGACCTAGGTCATGAGCTTGCTTGGGGGTGGTCTAAGTGAATTATACATCTGATGTACTACATTAGTTAGTATAGTTTTTGAGTATTAACATAAAGTTTTTGAGTTTTGTTTTAAAAATTATGAGTTTTGTTAGAAAGTTTTTGAGAATCCATTTTTGAAATAATGGTCAAAAATAAAATATTTGTCGTTTTGGGTCGGTTTTAAAAATATTTGTCAAAATGGTGTCCACGTAGGCTCGGGATTTCTGGACCTAAAACACGCCACTACCAATGGCGTGTTTATAATGAGTACGGAAAGAAACTTCATTAAAAAATGGACTAAAACAAACACGCCATTGGGAATGGCGGGTTTCGGAGGGGAAACACGCCACCCCTAATGGCGTGTCTTATGTAATTTTTTTTTTTTTAAAGTTCAGTCAGTTGAGGAAGAAAATTGTTGTAAAGACACGCCACTACTAATGGCGTGTTTCCTTCACAAAACACGCCATTAGTAGTGGCGTGTTTCAGGTCTAGAAATCCCGAGCCTACGTGGACACCATTTTGACAAATATTTTCAAAACCGACCCAAAACGACAAATATTTTATTTTTGACCATTATTTCAAAAATGGACTCAGTTTTTGAGTTCATTCTTTTTAACATAAAACTAAAAAAATTACAATATAACTCAAAACCATTACTCCCCTCCATTCAACTCCACTTTACATGTTTGCTTTATCACGTTTGCCAACGCGACTTTTACGCGGTAATATATTTAGCTACGTATTTGCAAAAATTATAAAAGTTAGATATTTTTAATGTACTCTTAAAGACGAATCAAATAAGATCCCACATGAATATATTTTAACTTATGTATCGATAGAAAATTGAAGTTGAATGTCCGCTTGTGAATAGTGTGCAAAATAGAAACCTGCAAAGTGGAGTTGAATGGAGAGAGTACATATAAGCTCAGAAAAATTTGAGTTTGACGTCAAAAAACTAACATGTAACTTTTAAACTTTATAAAGCTCGAAAAAAATACACAAAAACTCAAATATATATAGAGTCTGATGTAATACATCCGATGTATAATCCTTTTTCTCGGTTTATGCGATTTGTGAGTACGAGGGGTTTGTTGTACAGAGTATCACCTTTTGTAAGCAACACAAAGATGTCGTTTTCAAGTGACTCAGAATGAGTATTACTCCGTATATCAAGACTGTGCCAAATGGCAACGCTTCTAATCAAAGTGCTCCATAATTTTAAGGAAAAATTGCAAATTACTAGCTATTATAGTTAATATTTTTCAAAATATTACATATTTTACATTTTTATTTAAACTACTACCTCAAAAGTTACAAGTTTTCCCGAGTTGCTACCTAATAACTAATAAGCTTAGGGACTTGCTAAATCCCGCACATAATTTTACTTAAATTTCGCACATTTTTCCCCGTATTCCAAGTATATCTCTCTTATTTCTCACCCAAAAAAGAAATCAAAAACCAAAAATAATGAGAGAACACCCATCTCCTTCGTCTCCTTCCAAGGCCCAATCACTCAACCACCCTCCGAGCACCGGCCACCCCTCGTCGCTCGCCCCTCCCCGCGACGAGCACCACCTACACCGGCAGAACACCCACTCCCTTTCTCCAACCATCGCCGGTACTTCTCTAAAACAAGTGTTTCAAAATTAACATGGGTTAGATCTCGGCGTTTCTCCGATCACATTAATGCGGACTCACGTAAGTGCACCTTCGACAACTCTCGATTTTGATGTTGACCTCGACAGTTTGGTGTTATTAGTGGTGGGGTTTAAGATTTACAGTATGGTTTCCGGTTGAGATTCTGGGAACGAGGCCACGATGGTGCACAAGAGAGACCCGCGAACTCTCTGACTTCCGACACATCCACTGGTCACCGGTGGTCTAGGTGGGAGCAAAGGTGGCGAGTGCTGGCTGCTAGGTTTTGAGAGAGGGAACATTTTTTTTATTTTTTTTAAAGAGAAGGGTAGTATTGGAAAAAAGGTGACAAAATGTGTAAGATGTAGTAAATTGTGTGTAGGATTTAGCAATTGTGTAAGCCTAATTAAGTCTTAATTGAGGTAAAATGATCAAAAACTCATAAATTAATATTGGACACCCATTTTACCTTATTTAAACACCCATTCCTCGTCATCTTCTTCACTTCTTTTACCACCACCAGAAATCAAACCCCACATCACCATAAGCACCGCAACCACCACCAATAGTATCACATCGGCCCCGTCTAAACCACCACCACCACACCCAAAGCCCCAACTAGCGAAAATTCTAGATCTAAGGAGTAAGATTCCTGAAGGTGCGACAACATCTTAAGGTAGTGTTGTAGCGATGTGGGCAACAAGTAGGAATAACATCGTGGTGGGTTTATGGTGGTTTCAAAGGTGGTGACAGGTTGATAGTGGTGGTGTATAGAGGAAGAGGATGCAAAAGAAAGGATTGATTAGAAAGGT
This sequence comes from Silene latifolia, assembly GCF_048544455.1. Taxonomy (NCBI): domain Eukaryota; kingdom Viridiplantae; phylum Streptophyta; class Magnoliopsida; order Caryophyllales; family Caryophyllaceae; genus Silene; species Silene latifolia. Next base: position 123,047 of record NW_027413186.1, on the reverse strand, counting down.
ATGGTATTAATAAGGGTATTGTAACACCCCCGTCGGGATGGTGAATTGGGCCCGTGTAAACCGAGTATGTAGTATGCAATAATTAATTACTCCCTCCATACCACACCAATGGTAACATGGACCCACTTTTTGTGAGGAGAAAATAAGGTCCATGTTACCATTGGTGTGGTATGGAGGGAGTATTTAATTAAAAAAAATAATAATAATAGTAATAGTAGTAATAGTAGTAGTAGAAGTAGTAGCAATAACAATAACAATAACATTAACAATAATACACATATTATACAATTGATAGGTTTCCTAACAACTTTCTAAGTTGCCCTACCTTTACTACTATAAATATAAGAGTAGACTTATTCATAAATAACTTTTCAGTATTACAAATATGACACACTAGCGTAGATACTTCATTTCTGCACCTCCTGCAAGCCACCCGGTGATGATTGGGCCGCATGTTTGGTACGCGGAACGATTTATGACAGTTCGTAAGTTTATCGTCAAGTAATAGCTCAAATACTTGTGTTTACTCCTTGGTCGTCATCTACGCGCCTATACGGTCGTTTTGACAGTAATTAGAGTTCATTTGGAGTCCGGGTCAAAAACCGCTTCATTTTTCTAATAAACTGTTTAAAATGCCGAGTCGGAATGTCCTAGAATATTCCGGATATTTATTCCATAAATTAAAGTTATACTCCCTCCATACCAGACCAATGGTAACATTGACCGTTTTGCCACTATTCATGGTCGTAGGGAATCTTCGATATTATTCTTAATCTATAAGACAAAATATAGTCATGTGAGATCTTGTTTAATTTATCGTCATGAATCCTATAAGAATATCAAATTTTTATAATTTTAAAGAATAAGGAAGTAGAGATCCACCGCAATTCCATAAGAGAAACGCGGAATTCTTTCTTCCGCAGGAGGAAACCTCTGGGAAAGGACGCAGCACCTGCTGCGCCTCTTCGAAGGATCACAGCAGCTGCTGCGCCTCTTCCCCAGCCCTTTTCTGCATATTTTCAGATTTTTCCGTGATTTGTTTCCAAAGTTTGAGTCATTCCATAATTCTTCATATTTTATAGTATAAATAGGGACCTCCGTCCCACATATTTTTCACGCGAGTGTCCGCCCTTTTGTTCTCCTTTTACATTCTAAGACCGTGCTCTAAGCATTCGACGCCTACGTGCTTGATCAATCGACCACGTAAACTCAGATCATTCTGAGTCCCAGTCATGTTGCATGACCGACCAATTTGACCACTACACATCAATCAATTTAATCTAAATCCTCTAACGAGGGCACTTTCTACATACATTCGAGTCGAGCAATCACTATACGTTAACTTAGTTAATCTCGTTTCGTCAAACATGTAAGTCTGAGAGTGTAAATCTCATCTTTTATTGTATTTTTTATTTTTTCGTATCAATTAATGTAAGATTTACGTCAAAAGCATATTTAAAACCGATTTCTAAAACCCCTTTATTAAACCGTTTTTAAGGATTAACAGAAGACAGACGTCGAGAAGAAACGCAGCAACTGCTGCGCCTCTTTCTGAGGCTGCCGCAGTTCCTGCTTTTCTTCTTCTTCCTCTGTTCTTTGTTGATTCGTCTCTTTTGTTTCGTCTTTTATTATTTTCTTCTTCTTTTATTCGTATAATATAATTCTGACATATTCTTAACAATTATCGTGTTTTATTTACGGTTTAAATCCCACATAATCAATATTTGCGGGTTTTCGCCATTAAATCAAACCCGGATTTTAGAGACTCGATTCGTTCATATCAAGTTTCTGGAATTCGTCTTTGTACATGTTTTTACCGTTTATTTTCAGTTTATTCAAGTTCTTCAAATTCGTCTCCGTCTTTGTAATTAAACCTAATTCATTTTTTTAACTCGTTTTAATTCATCTTTAATCCGTTTTAACCAGTTTTAATCCGTGTTTACTGCTTTTATGACAATTTCACATGTTAATAATATGTTAAATCACTTTCACCCGAGTCAAATATCAATAATCAATCATTAAAATTACCAACGAAGATTAATAACCGCAGTTCTGACTTCACGGCCAGAACTCAACCCAGGAACAGATGCAGTGACTACTGCGCCTCTTCTAAGAGACGCAGCAATGCTGCGCCTGTTCCGGGTTGATTCTGTCCCTGAACCCCGTTCTTGCTTTGACTTAATCCTTAATTACGTAATTAATCGACTATTAATCGTAATATCACCTCCTAATCTGTTCGTTTTCTAGCCTTATTTACTTTCCTTTCTTTTTCTCAAATTATCCGTCTTAAGTATATTTTTGACGTAAATCATTTAAATCTTTGTAATTTATTGTAATTTTAATTATCGCAATTTATTTACTTATTGTATTTATTATCATGGATGATTTATTTACTTGTTCTCACGTGTAATTAATCCTAAACTCTACTTCGACATTAATAAATGCTAATTAATTGTTCGACGACTTAGTTAATTCTCACATGCTAGGATCAAAACGTTGGATGTTGCATTGCATGCATATAATCGACAACATATCAAGTACGAACAATTTCCCTAATCATTAGTAGAGGCCGCTTGTGGACATGGCCCACCTGCAGGTCCGGTTCGATCTGCGGACGTGCATTGGTCTTTTTGAAAGCCACGCTCGGCGGCGTAAAAATGCTTTCGACCGGATCGTTTTAGATCGGTCGGTTTCGTCTCGGTAAGGGTCTCGAAACGATTAGAGATGTTCGGAGTCGCCACCAAGCGTTTGTGGGATGCTTGGAACCCGTTCGAAATCCACTTTATACCTCGGTCAAACCGAAGCACAAAGCAGCGTTTGACATAGGTACTAAAGATAAGGAAATCGTCCCTCTTTAGCATCCTATCTCTAGAATGACTCTCGTACGCCCTGGATAAGGTCGTCCACTATCCAAAGTTTCTGAGTAAGAGGTGAAGGTACGTATTGGGAAGCCCTTTAATCGGACACCCAATCCCGCCGCGGTGAGCGCGCTCTACCGATCGATCTTGGTTGGTTGAATGCAAAAGTTGATAAAACGGTTTAAATGCATGAATGCGCATCCAATAATTTAAACCTAACATGTGAGAGCTTTCTAAGTCGGTTGATTTAATCCAAGTATCAAGTATAAGATGTCGAGTTGGATTTATGGTTGATTTGCATGCAAGACGGGAATTAAACATCCATTTACCGTATTAGGTTTATGGTGCATAACGTGATCCATTTGTCTTAGTAAAGCATTTTGCAAATATGATTTGGAATGAGCAAATAGTCATCTGATCCGTCCTATATCCGGGCTAACCGGAGTCGGGATCTTCCTGGACTAATGCTGGAAGGGAAACAGACCCTACACCAGGCAGCCATATGAGGCGCGAGCCTGTTGGCGATCCAAGGGGGTCTACCCTGGTTTTGAAAATGAGAATTGAAAGGCCTATTTTAGGCGCGGGTCAACCTAAGGTGATATGCCGTATTCTGACCTTTGAAAAACGTTTATAAAACGTATTGAAAAGTGGGTATTTGACCCGATTTGGTTTGAAAGGGTCGTTTAAACCGTATTTGTTGATTTGAGGAACGAGACTCGAATAATCATCATTATTTGATGATATTCGGTGTCGGGTTTGACTTTGACAAGCTTGACATAAATAGTTTTGAAAACAATTATGAACTAATTGTTTTAAGTTCATTTGAATATCATTAGTCGATACTCATCATCGTACCCGGGTTAAAATCCGGCATGGTATGTAGAACCAAGGATGACTTTGTGTTGGTGACTAATATACTTGTTTTGAAAATGTAAAGAAATGATGAAAGGCTTTAAAATACCTCCCAAAAATGAAATAAAAGGTTTTAAAATACCTTTTAAATGTTATTAACCAAATATTATCACCGAAACACGGATTTAACCGTCATGGTATGAGGAACCAAGGGTGAAAAAATGTTTTATGGTTAAAACAAATGAAATAAAATAAAAAGGGTTCGAAAATATTTGAAATAGTAAAAACCGATTGTAAATATGAAAATGAATTAAAGGGAAATGGCGAGAACAAACACGGTTGATTTCTGACCTGGACACCCTATTGAGGCGCGGGCAAACCGGCGAACCAAGGGGCTTCATCTCGAGCTAAAAATCAGTTTTGGCTCGTTTATTCCATGTTTTGGTTCATGTTATGCATGTTTTAGTATGTTATAGTCATGAAACAAATAAAAACATAATAAAAGAAGGATTTTTACACCCTCATACTTACATGTTTGGTTATGGCGAGTGACCGACGTAAGTGTAACAACTCGTTTGGTCGAAAAAAAAACTCGGTTTAAAACCGTTTGGGTAAGTAAAATGAGTGTTTTAAGATTAGTGACGGTGTAGTGGTCGAAGTGGTCGGTCAAGTGATTTAATGCACGATGACGGTACCAAACAATGTGTAAGGCTTGTATTTACGATCGGTAGGTCGTAAATACACGTCGGATTGTGACTTAAGAAAACGAGTCGAGAATTTTAAGGGAGAAAAGAAGGGGCGGACACTCGCGTAAGTTCTCAAATGGGGGCATTTGAGGGGTATTTATAGGAAAATGAGTGGTTGTGTGAGTTTTGAGCGACGTGGCCACCTGGGCTGCTCAAAGAGGCGCGAGCCACGTCGCGGGTCTTCGAGTTGTCTTGTCGCTTTCACACAAGAGCAATCATGATTTGTTCTATCCTAGGATTTGTAGTCATATGTTTGGTACTTGACCATTCATAAATCCGGAAAATCTTAGCATAGAAGGTTTTGAATGTTTGTTTTTTGTGGTTGACTCGGTTTGACTCGTTGTTGGAGTCGGGATTTGAATTTTTGAGTCGGTTTTTGGTCCGGTGTCGGTTTTGACATTAGTTAGTGTCATTGCGACCCCGTCGTCGTGCATTAAACACTCCAGGTATTTTTGAAATGTTTTGAAATGTTTTATTTTCGAAATCGTTTTAAGTTTTCCGACGTAAAGTTGTACACAAACTGTCGATCAAACGCCGCGATTCCAAAGCATGTTATAGTCCGATAATCATCGGGTGTTTGTTGGAGTCTCGGCGAGATCTTGGTATCTCTGAGCCCCCACTTTGACTGAGGCTTGGACAGGGCGAAAGTCAAAGTAGAGTCCCCAGGTCAATCGAAGATTACAACTGAAGACCCAAGCGACGTCGAGGCGGCTCGAAAGGATTCTAGCCAAGGACCTGCCGTCGGGAAGGGCGACGCCAAGGTGACTCGAGGGTACGAGCCAAGGACCTGTCGTCGGGAACAGTTTAGAGTCTGTCGACTATACGTACGGGTCGTTTAAAGTCCGTTAGACTACGTACAAAGGCTCGCCAGCCACAAGAAGGAGTCATACCTGAGGCATCTTCGGATACGTCCTTGCATGTTTGCGGATAAAGGCTCGCCAGCTGTGGTGCGTATGTGAGGAGGGCTCGCCAGCCACGATGCGTGGTAAGGCTCGCCAGCCATGGGGCGTATCTGAGGAGGGCTCGCCAGCCGCGACGCGTTGTAAGGCTCGCCAGCCAAGGGGCGTATATGAGGAGGGCTCGCCAGCCGCGACGCGTTGTAAGGCTCGCCAGCCAAGGGGCGTATCTGAGGAGGGCTCGCCAGCCGCGATGCGTTGTAAGGCTCGCCTAACCAAGGGGCGTATCTGAGGAGGGCTCGCCAGCTGCGACGCGTTGTAAGGCTCGCCAGCCAAGGGGCGTATCTGAGGAGGGCTCGCCAGCCGCGACGCGTTGTAAGGCTAGCCAGCCATGGTGCGGTCGGTTGATCGACCGTGAGAATAGCCGCATCGGATGGGCTTGTTTTGAAAGTAGCGAACTCGTGATGCCGCCGTGGAAATAGTGAGTTTTGAATTTCACTATCAATGTTGCCGAAATAAGCGGGTTCAGCGAGGAAGCCCCCTGTTGACATTTGGAGGAATAGTGAATTTGGAACTTTCACTATTCATTGCTTTTTGAATTTGAAGTGGCGGTTTTAATCGCCGTTTGTTTGAGTTTTGAAGAAAATAGCAAATTTTGAATTTTGCTATCGCGTTTGGAGTGACGGTTTATGTGCCGCCGTTGACATCTGAAAGAAATAGTGAATTTGGAATCTTCACTATTATTTTTGAAGTGACGGTTTATGTGCCGCCGTTGACATGTGTGGGAAATAGTGAATTTGGAATCTTCACCATTATTTTTGAAGTGACGGTTTATGTGCCGCCGTTGACATCTGAAAGAAATAGTGAATTTGGAATCTGCACTATTATTTTGAAATTGACGGTTTTAATTGCCGTCGTTTGAATTTTGAGGAAATAGTGAATTTATATTTTCACTATTTGTGTTCACATTTGAGAAAACGACGGTCCTGAAGGTCGTCGATGAAAATTTGAAGTTTGTTATGTGGGAATTGGGCTAAAGCCCAAAATTCACTGAATAGAGCAAGGGGAGGCCTTGTTTAGGCGCGAACCACCTGGCGAACCAAAGGGGCTTCCCTATTTTTCTGTAAAAGACGCGAGGCTTGGCTGCTTGTCATTCATCATTCATCTTCAACCTTTCGACACAAGAAAACCCAAAAAACGCCATTGTTGGTCCTTGAGCTTGCTTTCATTTGCGCCGATATCATCAATGTCATCTCAAGGTACGTATTTCCTCATGAATCCATTTAAATTTGTTGGTCATTTGATAGATGGAATTAGGGCGAAAGTTTTAACCTAGAAAATTGATTTGGGCGTTTTTGATTGAGCCCATTTCAAGTGAAATTGATGATTGCATTAAGTTAGAAACCTGTTTAGGAGTATAGGGGTGCTTTTAGTTTGCATTTTAGTCCTCGTTCGCGCTCCCTATGCTCGAAAAACGTGAGTGAGGTGAGAAACCGTCTCATCTCGCAATGCCAAGTTTATTTGTTTGGATAATGGGCCCACTAGGTTGCATTGTAGTCGGGAAAGACCGTATTTGCCATTGTGGACCTTTGTTGGGTATTGTGGGCAAAATTGGAATTTTTGCCTTATTGTGACGGTCTTATGTCTGACAAAATAAGCGCCTGTTTGGGCTTGAATTGAGTCAGTTTGCCTTGAAATGGACCTTATTGGTAGTTTGGGTCACCTTGAGGTGTGATAAAATCACGTTTGCCTTTTTGCGGTCGTTTTTGAATTTTTGACCGGCTTGTGCTCAGATTGGCGCATAAATTGCCTTTTTGAGCCGTAGAAAAATTTTCCGTTGTATTGGGAATGCATTTTGGGTTGTTGGCGGACCTTGTGTGGGTCTTGAGATGCCATTTTTGTTTGTTGTTTTGACTCGTCTTTTGCTTGAAAAGAAGGGCGAGTCGTTTTTTGTGCGTTTTTGTGAATTGTTTTTTGTTTTGTTTGGTTGGGTTTGGGCGGGATTGCCCTTGCTTTGCTTTGCAGGTTGATTTTTGTTCTGGGTTGGTCCAATTTACGCCGTCATAATGCCGAAATTTCGGCTGACGTCTTTTGTTTATTCTTTTGATCGCAGGGTACCATTTGGGACCTATGGGGTCCGTTGTTGAGGTTTTGGAAGAGGAGGATGATCCCGGAGGAGCTGCAGTGACCGAGGAGGCTGCCGGATCCGAGGCGGTGGTGGAGGAAGCTTCCGTAGAGGAGGAGAGGCGGCTGATATGACCGGCTTGTCCTTTTCATTGTGGCTCATAGACAGGATGGGCCGATGATTGGGGGTCGGCACCGGGTGGTGCGTCGCATCATGGTCCTTGGCCTCCTTATCATCCGAAGTCTGCCAGACACTGTCTTCATTTTTGTCGTGGAGAAGGAACGAGGTATTACCATAATGGTAATCACCTTTGCTTCCGTTGTTGCTCCTCTGTTTCTTGTGTTGCTCCCTTTCTTTTCTGTTTGAGAGGATAGAGAGTGCTTAGTTCGGTAGGTGGCGGATAGCCCCGGTTCGTTGTCTTAGGCCGATGTCCGTATGATAGATGGTTGTTTTAGGCCGATGTCTCGTATGATAGATGGCATCGATCCTGTTTGTACGGTCAGTTGTCCGTATTAAACGTGTGTCGATGTATTTTGCGTGAGGCGGTTTGTATATATGTGTTTTTGGATTGTAGCTCATTTTGTGATTTTGGCTTTTTTGTTTTGTGTTTCGGAGGAGCGCTGTAGGCCGTCAATTCTCCTTTTACTTTGCACCAGTTCCTGCATCGTTAGTGTAGAAAACAGGCAACAGATAACACATATGTATAAACGTAAACACATAAAAGTCATTTGATTGAAAAACAAAAATTAACCAAGATGACTTGGAGTTAAAATTTGAAATTTGAAATGATATGATATTTGAAAATTCCGCGACAGGTCGTCACTTTAGAATTTAAAAGGAATTAATTTGAAAATTGAGCAATTAACTCGTGTCGTGAATTAAATTGCATCGAAATTTATTGAAATTGATTTGTAACCCGAAAAATTCAAACTCAAACCGTCAGGGATGAATTTTTAGAAAATATTTTTACGAGCATATTTGATTTTTGAGGTCAAGACTCGAATTTGTGAGTGCTTGAAATTTTGAGGAAAACTGATGTCGTGTTATCAATTTTCGATTTTTATTTTGATGGAAAATTGTGAAAAAGCGAAAAAATTTCGGAATTTTGATTGACATGGAAACGATACATCGCGGATCGGGGCGACTAGCCCTTCCCCCCTTTAAAAAAAGAAAGAAAAATCCGTATGTTTAAAGCTGCGTCATGGAAACCGTGTCGGATTTCGTAAAACGGGAAAACAAGGAAATGTGAATGTGAGGAAACACAAAAATGTCTGGATCATCCCGAAGAGGCGCGAGCGTCCTGGCGGGAGGTTTGAGGTGTCAGGAGAAAACACAACTTGAAAGAGACAAGTCAAAAGCGAGAATCCTGGGGAAGGCCCAAAGAGGCGCGAGCTGCCTGGCGATAGGAGCCAGCTCTCCCCTTTTTCTGAAAAACGCGCTGATCATTTTGTATAAATAGTGATGTTTGCGCTTCATTGTTTCATCATCCGAAACACAAAAACATCTCTACAAAACTCCTTCTTCTTCTTCCACAAAAATATTTCATGGATGCTTTTGAGAATGCATTGCGACAATGGTGCCGGGATTTGTCGCCTCCCGAAAAGTATCAACTTGTTTGCATGGGAGTTGGTCAATTGTTGGTGCTCCGTCAAGTCAAGGTGCAACCCTCATTTCTCGAAGCATTTTCTCGGTTTTGGGATTCGAAACACCATGTTTTCGTTTTCCCGAAGGGTGAAATTTGTCCTCTTGCCAAAGAAGTTGGAGCCATTGGTGGGTGGCCGAGTTGTGTTCCGGTGCTTCCTCCTACTCGGTTGTGCTATAAGGAGAAATTCCGTTCCATGCTGGGTTTGTCGACGAGTCAAGTCAACTTCCTCCTTGCTCCTCATGGTGTGGATATGTTGGCTCTTATCAACACCTTTTCAAACCGATTAGATGTCAATGTTTCAGAGGTGGCTAGGAGAAGGGCTCTTGCCTTTTGCCTTATCCATGTGTACCTCTTTGTTGATGTTTTGAAGAAGGAGGGGCCAAAATGTTATGGTAGCATGACCCTTATTCATGTGGTTGAGCAAATGGAGCATGGTAGAGATCCATCGTGGTTGGTGCTTGGCGAGATCATCCAAGCCTTGGACAAGGAAGGCTCTTGTGGAGAAGTTCCCTCGTTTGGATCCCCAAGGATCCTCCAAGTGTGGCTATTGGAGAGGCTAAGGTATGTAGAGCCTCCGGTTGATTCTTCTTCTTATTCCTTCCGTCACCTTACCATGAGGAAGAAATTGTACTCGGATAGTTTTTCTTCTACCGAGGCTTATTGGGCCGCAAGATTGGCGGAGGAGGGTGGTCCTCACATCCGTTGGGTGGTGCCATGGTGGCACTTGAGGTCCTTCACGGGGTTGCCCGCTTCGGGTGCTAGTCCTCGTTCTTTGATGGTGGTGGGTTTGAAGGTTGCTTCCTTCATTTATCCCGAAAGGCTCATGAGGCAAATGGGGCGTCAACAAAAGGTGCCCGCTCAAGATACCCTTGTCCAAGAGAATGTTTTCCGGAACTCCGAGCTTGTGGAGGTCTTCGAAAGGTGGTGGGCCACTCGGCCGCTTTGGGAGGTACCAAACCCCGTTGCCACGTCATGGGTGACTCCCGCTTATGTCAAGTGGTCACGAGCTCCGTCCTTGGAGGAGAGGTCCAAATTCCGTAAGGACGAGGTTGTTGACTTGAAGTATCGAGAGGTTGGGAAGTCCAACCGTGCCTTCTTTGAGGAGTATGTTGATGGAGCTAGTCCCGATGTGATAAGACCACCAAAGAGGAGAAGCTCGGGTCCCAAGAACATGGTGGGCCGTGCATTGGCTCGTTTTGGGTCGAACATGCGGTTTTGTGCTAGACCGGAAGCCGTCGCCGTCTTAGATCCGTTGAGGATCCGTTCCGAGGGGGAAATCCATGCTAGGCGGGCCAACAAGAAGAACAAGGGGAAGATGTACCCCGAGGGAAAAGGCAAGGGTAAAATGGAAGAGTGAAGACCTCCATTACCCACTTTATTATTATATTGTATTATTGTTGTGAGTTTTTATTATGTTGTACTATCTAGTTATTGTGTGTTTTGTGCTAGTTTTATTAGGTGAGGTGTTTTAGTTGACACCTTAGCTTTGACAAGTTGTAGACTCGTCGAGCTTTTTTTGTTGTTGAAATTGTAATCCCTCCCATTATTAATTAAATAAGAGGATTGCTTGTGTCAAAAATTGTGAACGCTTGTGTCTTCCATCCATCTTGTAAAGGCAATTCGATTTGAATTATCCTAAACATTTGCACTTGGGAAAGTGGTATTTTGGGAAGAAGGGAGAAAGGCTTATTTTGTGTTTTTGGGGAAAAGGGAATGTTTTTCCCTTTCATTTTTTGATGGGGATGATGTTTTGTATGTGGGTGATGTTTCTTTTTTGATTATGGGGATGGCTGTATCCTCCTTGTGTAAGAAAGGACTGCCTACGTATTCACCTGAAGAGGTGAAATCAAACCATGATCGTAGTTCAGGGTTTTTTTTGTTTTAGTGCAAATGGATGTTGCCTTTGACAGATCAAATGACCTTTGAAATGGGCAAGGTGCCGCAACTTAGACTCGATAAAACATGCAATACCAAATCAGAACGCGTTTGAGGAACTTGACTTGAAAAGGGTTGAGGTGGTTGCTAGTTGTAAAACTAGGCTAGGTCGTTGGTTGTTATGGTTCAAGGGTAGTATTTCTTGAGTTGGTCTAGGTTGGTTGGGTTTGTAAAATCCTCCCCATCTAGGTCACTCAGTCTCACTGCGCCCCCCGAGAGTATTTTCTTGACCAGGTATGGCCCGGCCCAGTTGGGTTTGAATTTTCCCCTCGGATCGACGGGTAATGGTGCTCGAACTGACTTGAGGACCAAGTCGCCCTCCTGGATGTTCCTGGGTTTGACCCTCTTGTTGAATGCCCGTTGTATACGTCGTTGGTATAGCTGGACGTTGTGCAAGGCGTTGAGTCGCCGCTCGTCTAGAAGAGTGAGTTGTTCGTACCTTCGACGGGCCCATTCCGCCTCAGGGATTTGACTCTCCAGTAGGATGCGTAGAGAAGGGACCTCTAACTCTACCGGTTGAACCGCCTCCATACCGTATGCTAGGTAGAAGGGTGTGGCGCCTGTCGGTGTTCGGATGGAGGTTCGGTATCCCCAGAGTGCGAATGGAAGCTTGCTCGGCCAATCGCGGTAGTTGTCTTGCATTTTCTTGATAATGGTGACAAGGGTTTTGTTGGCTGCCTCGACCGCTCCGTTGGTTTGGGGACGGTAGGGGGATGATCGGTGTCATTTGATCTTGTATTTGTCCAGCAAGGCCTGAGTTTGCGCCCGGAAGTGAGAGCCTTGATCGCTGATGATCTCATGGGGTACCCCATATCGGCATATGATGTTGTTCTGGATGAACTTGGCCACTTGTTTGGCGGTCAAGACTGCATATGACTGCGCTTCCACCCATTTGGTGAAGTAGTCGATGGCGACGAGGACGAAACAATGCCCCTTAGTGCCTATCGGGTTAACCTTCCCGATGATGTCGATGCCCCAGGTTGAGAAAGACCAGGGTGAGGTCATTGTGTATAAAAGGGATGGTGGTATATGTTGTATGTTGGCGAAGATTTGGCAATTGTGGCAATGTTTGACGTAGTTACGGCAATCAGCTTCCATGGTGGTCCAGTAGTAACCTAGCCGCATGATTTTCCGGGTAAGCATCATTGCGCTCATGTGAGGGCCACATTCTCCGTCGTGGACCTCTCCCATGACTTTTTTGGCTTTGTGATGGTCAATGCAAAGGAGGAGAATTTCTTGGGGTGTTCTTTTGTATAGTTGATTTTGGTTTATCACGAATTGTGATGCAAGTAAACGGATGGCTCTTTGTCCTCTTTGATCAGAGTTGGGAGGGAATTCGTTTTTGGTTTTGTAGTTGAGGATGGCTTGGTACCAAGGTTCATCATGGCTTTCCTCGTCGCCGTTGATGGCACAAATGTGAGCTGGCTCGATCCTTCTCTCGACACATAGGGGCATCGATGTCATGTCGTCAGGTATGTTGACGAGCGCGGCAAGTTTTGCCAGGGCATCAGTAAATTGATTTTCCTCTCGTGGCAAGTGGAAGTAGTCGACTTGGTCGAAGAACTCGTCCTCTTGATTGATCTTTGCTCGGTAGGGAGCTAAACTGTCACTTCGGATTTTCCATGACCCCGACACCTGATTGATGATGAGCGAGGAATCGCCGTGGACCCTCAATCTCTTGATGCCAAGTGTGATGGCTGCTTGCAGGCCGATGAGACATCCTTCATATTCGGCGGCATTGTTGGTGACGGCGAAGTCTAGTTTGACCGAGATCGGAACATGTTCTCCCTCTGGTGATATTAGAAGGATTCCTACCCCGAAGCCTCTCAGATTAGATGCACCATCGAAGTATAGGTCCCATGCGTCGGAATCGGCACAAAGGATGTCTTCGTCAGGAAGTGACCAGATGTCGGTCGTTAGATCCTCGTTGACGGGATTTTCTGCCAGGAAATCGACGACTGCTCTTCCCTTGATAACCTTGAGGGGTACAAACTTGAGATCAAACTCGGACAGCATGAGTGTCCACCTAGACAGCCTTCCGTTTAGTATGGGTTTTTTGAAGATGTATTTGACCGGGTCCATCTTGGAGTAGATGTAGACCGTATAGCTGAGCATGTAATGCCGTAGCTTCTTTGTTGACTATACTAGGGCAAGGCATATCTTTTCCAGTTGAGTGTACCTTGTCTCGTACTCAATGAACTTTTTGCTGATGTAGTAGATGGCTCGTTCTTCGCCGTCAGGTACAGGGATAGAGGAATCCCCGGTTGAGGTGGCATGAGGACAGGCGGTTTGGATAGGATTTCCTTTATCCTGTCGAAGGCCTTTTGACAGTCGTCGTCCCAATCGGTGTGATCGGAGGCGCGAAGTTTCTTGAATATCGGTTCACAAATCATGGCGAGCTTGGCAATGAAGCGGCTGATGTATTGGACCTGACCGAGAAATCCCCGAATCTCCTTCTCGTTCCTAGGCCGAGGCATTTGTTGAAGGGCTTTGATTTTGGTTGGGTCAATCTCAATGCCTCTTTTGCTGACGACATGTCCCAAGAGTTTTCCGGAGGTGACCCCGAATGCACACTTCTGAGGATTTAGTCTCATGTTATATTTCCGCAGGCGAGCGAAGAATTTTCGAAGGGCGCTGATGTGGCCGTCCCGTTCTCTTGACTTGACAATCATGTCGTCGACATATACCTCTACCTCCTTGTGCATCATATCATGTAGTAGAGTGGTAGCGGTTCTCTGATAGGTAGCCCCGGCGTTGATGAGACCGAAAGGCATGACTGTGTAGCAATATGTACCCCACTGTGTAGTGAATGCAGTTTTGTGCATGTCTTCCTCAGCCATTTTGATCTGGTTGTACCCGGCATACCCGTCCATGAATGATAGGAGAGCATGTTCGGCAGTGTTGTCTACCAGAATGTCCACATGTGGCAAAGGAAAGTCGTCCTTTGGGCTCGCCTTGTTCAGATCCCTGAAGTCGACGCAAACCCGAATTCTCCCATCTTTCTTCGATACAGGAACAATGTTGGCCACCCAGTCAGAGTATTCAGACACTTTGATGAAACCAGCCTTGAACTGTTTATCCACTTCTTCCTTGATTTTTAGGGCCCATTCAGGACGCATCCGGCGTAGCTTCGCTTCACGGTTTAGCTCCGAGCTTAATGGGTATCCGGTGCTCTGCAATTTCCCGTCAATCCTGCATGTCTCTCAGGGACCAGGCGAATACATCCTTGTATTCGTGGAGGAGGTCAATGAACTGTTGTCTTTCCGAGGGGTCCAGGGTTGTCCCTATCCTAAGTTCTTGAGGTGTGTTGTCGGTTCCTACGTTAATAGTTCGGTCTCCTCAATAATGGGGGTTCTGGATTCCCGTTTGTCAAGTTCTTTGTCTAAGTGAGGTGGGTAGTTACTCAATTCAAATTCCTCATAGTCATTTAGAATTGCATTGCAGTTAAATTGAGACGAGTCGTAAGCAAACTTAGCGTTCATTAAGTTGACACGAGCAAAAATCTCGGAGAGGACAGACATCTCGTGGTCGGTCGGGCGACACAAACAGAGGAGGTGGCCCCCGGAATGTGCTCCGGGTTGTCACCTTTCATGGGAGTGGGGTGACCCTAGTAGACTCAGCCTCTGAATCATCCACGACCTTGTGATAAAACGGTGGGAAGGGGACCTTGACTGGGACATCAGAAGTGTTAGGAGCTATGACAGACTCTGACTCCGACTCAGACTCAAATTCTGATTCTTTTTCACTTCCCTCTTTGAACATAGGGCCTTCTCCAGTTGTGATCTTGAGAATGCGGCCTTGGCGATCGGTCCACTTGACGGTTTTCCTCCAGCCCTGTGTAGCTTTCTCTGGGTCAGTGTCGGAGATCAAGGTAGTTGGGTCAAACTGATTGTCCTTCAGGGCGATGTTGATGATGTCCTCATAGTCGAGGTGCTTGATGTTATCTTCTCCAAAGAGGAGAGTGACAGCTTGTCCATCGAGGCATGACGACGGCTTAGACTCGGTTGATGCAGTTTCGGTGTTGTCGGGGATGAAGTAGCGATCCGGAAGACTTCCACACCCGGTACTGGCCTTGGCTACAGAGTCATAGATCGGCTCGGAAAGCCATGGTAGAGCTCGATTCTCCTCGGGGACAAAGTATCCATTGAGGGTCGGATGATATGGACGGAGGATAACTCCGTGCTTCTTGCGTTTTCGAACTAGGAGGTTCATCTCCTGGATATCTTCATCGGTAGGCTCATATCCCAGCCCGAAGGGAATGTTGGGGACCTTAGCCTGTTTCAAGGGAGGTAAGGTGCTCTTCAGTGGGTTGAGGGGTAAACCTGGGAAGTAACCCTGGCGCATCATGATGCGCTTGACTGTGAGGTTGGCAAACGGGTCACAATCAAAGGGTGTTGATTCATCAGTTATGGCATTCACAGCTTGGAATCCCCACATTTCATTATCATCTTCCTCAATGGTCTGGGAGGCTATTCCCTTTCTCATGACAGCTTTGATCGAGGAAGCAGGAATCGTGATTGTTTTCCCGTTGAAGGGGACCCTTATTTTCTGGTGGAGAGTCGAGGTAACTGCCTTGACGGCGTGAATCCAAGGACGTCCCAGGAGCATATTGAAAGAGGCGTCAATGTCGACCACCTGAAAACTGGTTTGCCTTTCTGTAGATACCTCATTTCTACACCTCCCGCAAACCACCCGGTGATGATTGGGCCGCATGTTTGGTACGCGGAACGATTTGTGACAGTTCGTAAGTTTATCGTCAAGTGATTGCTCAAACACTGATGTCTACCTCTTAGTTGTCATCTACGTGCCGATACGGTCGTTTTGACAGTAATTAGAGTACATTTGGAGTCCGGGCCTAAAACCGTCTTCATTTTCTGATAACCGCTAAATCCCGAGTCAGAATGTTCTGGAATGTTCCGGATATTTCTATTCCATATTTTATAAAATATTTCACAATCTTTTAATCTTTGGTAAACAATTTCCCGTAATATTCATACAAAATATTAAGGAAAACCAAATCATTCCGTTATTCCATAATTTAAACAGGGAAATCTTTCTTTCGCAGGAGGAAACCACCTGGGAACAGACGCAGCAGGTGCTGCGCCTCTTCCAAGAGACGCAGTCACTGCTGCGCCTCTTCCCAGGTCCTTTTCTGCGTATTTTTCGTATCTTTTTCATATCTTTTCGAGATTCACTTCCAAAGTCTCTCCGAAAACCCTACTCCTTCACGTGATTAGTATAAATAGGAGCCTTCGCTCCTCATATTTCTCACGCGAGTGTCCGCCCTTCTCTTCTCCCTTTGCATTCTAGACCTTTGTTCTTACTTTTTGGCGTCTACGTGCTTGAACATTCGACCACGTAAGCTCGGATCCTTCTGAGTACCAGCCTCGTTTGCATGACCGACCAATTTGACCAACTCCACAATCAATCAACTTAATTAATTAATCGTTTTCCTCTTACGAGGGCACTTTCATCTACATTCGAGTCGAGCATCACTAATCGATAACTTAGTTCATCTCGTTTCGTCAAACATGTAAGTCTGAGGGTGTAAATCTCTCTTTTATTTATTGTTCTTTACTTTTTGTATCACTAATGTAAGATTTATGTCGAAAATACTTATTAAAACCGATTTCTAAAACCTCGTTTAAAACCTTTTTACGGATTACCAGAAGACAAACCGTTGAGAAAGGACGCAAAAATCGCTGCGCGCTCTCTTGAAAGGAGCGCAGATGCTCGCGCGCCTCTTCGTGAGGCCGCCGCAGCTTTCTCGCTTCCTTTCTTCTTCCTTCGTCCTCTGTAATTCGTCTTCTTTATTTGTTTTTCGTTTGTTCGTTAATTCTTCGGTACAATAACATAATCATCTCGCATGTATATTATTTATCATTCATTACATATATAATTCATCATTAAATCCGACTTAAATCCCAAGTAATTCATATTTGCGGGTTTTCGTCATTAAACTCAACCCGGGTTGTAGAGATTCAATTTGTTCATATTGAGTTTAAGAATTCGATCTTTGATATATTTTCATCTGTTTATTCGTCATTAATTCGTCATTAATTCGTCATCTTTAGCCTATTTAGTTCACCCATGTCATTAATCAATCGTTCATTCATGTAAATAATTCGTTTGCATCCGTCTCATATATGTTTTATTGCTTTTATGACTCATTCATATGTAATTAATGAATTAAATCACTTCCATCCGAGTTAAATATCGCAATTAACCCTTAAAATCACCAATCAATACTAACGATTTGCAGTTCCGGCTTCACAACAAGAACTCACCCTTGAACAGACGCAAAGAATCGCGCGCCTCTTCCAAAGGGCGCAATCTGTTGCGCTGTTCAAGGTTGATTTACTCTCAACTTCCGTTCTGCCTTGACCTGTTTAATTAGCTTACGTATAATTAACTATTATTCGTATTATCGCCTAATAATCTGTTCGTTAATTTATTTATTTATTCTTTCTCAAATTATCCGTTTTAGAGGTATTTTCGACATAAATCAATGAAACCCATTGTAATAATTGTAATTTTCATTATTTTTTCTTTATTGTATTTCTTTTTTGTATCACTTGTATGTTTTCACATGTAATTGAACATAAATTCCTACTTCGACTCAATTTTTTGCTAATTAATTGTTCACCGACTTAGTTAATTTCTTCACATGCTAGGAGCAAAACTTGGATGTTGCATTGCATGCATATAATCGACGATATATCGAGTATGAATAACTTCCCTAATCATTAGTAGAGGCCGCTATCGAGGCGGGCGGGATTAGGTGTTCGATCAAAAGAGCTTCCTAATACGTACCCTCACCCCTTACTCCAGATCTCTGTGAACATCCGTGTTCATTGGCATCCACGAGAGTCATTTTAGACATAGAATGCTAAGGGTAACGATTGCTTAGTGTTCATGTCACTACTTTGTGTCTTGACATGACACGAGGTATTCGAACGGTTCCAATTTCCCATAAAAATTGGTGGCGACTCCACAAATGCAAACGCTTGTTTCCCAAGCGCCCCCGTGGCCCATTGTCCACAGTTTGGCGACTTCGCTGGGGATAATACACTTACGTGTAGCAAAAAGGGTGAAACTTGAACAAGGTTAGGGAATAGTTTGTACAAGACAATTGTCGGTTTTCATAACTCGGTCTTCCTAGACCGTTTTAATCGGCCTTCCTAGGCCCAACCCAACCCATTCGACCAATCGTCCCGTCTAAACGGTCCTAATTCTTATTTGGGCCTAAGGATGGATAGCGATTGACGTCATCCATACCATGATGCTTACTCTTGTTTGTATCAAGGGCCTTCACTACTTGGGGAAATGGACTAGGAATCGGCCTTACTCTTGTTTGGTACGAGCCTCTTCACAGACTTCGGGTTTGATGGTTCGGTATGGTAACCCACCCTTTAAACCAAAACCTTTTAAATGCACTCAGCATCCCGTTATAATGCTTCTATAAATGTTTGTACCTTACGTGATCACCATTCCTAAACGATACCATGACGATTTTTGTAAAATCAAAGTCCTTTTTTTAATAAAAATTTTTCGAAAAGAGGCCCATGATTAGCGCAAAACCGAGTCAAAACTCTGTCCATTTGTCAAGTCAAAATTCGGGCCCAAGCCCATTTCAAAACCTCACTTCGAGTCCACTCCTACAACTACACTATAGTTGACTAGGACCAACATTTTTCAAACTTTGTCATTTCTTCAAAGCTCACTCAACACAAGTGGCACACACCCACTTCACGAGTCAAAACATTTCTTTCTTAGTAAGTGTGTTAGAATGGTCGATCGTGTTTTGATTCGTCGTCGATCTCTTATTCAGTCTCCAAGATGCCTGGAACAAGTGATGCGAACTTCAACCAACTCCAAGATGGTAATGATCGAATCCTAGCCGCGCTAGTCCAAATCCAAGTTACCCAAGACCAAGTGTATGATTGCCTTGACACCATCGAGAGCCGAATCTACGCCGTGGAGGGGAGGTTGCCTCCTCAAGAAAGTGAAGTAGTGGATGACTTCGTGAACGACTTCAGGGATGAAAACCCTCACATGGGAATGACTGCAGCTGAGAAAAGACTCCAATACTTAGAGGAGCAATTAATGTATCTCAAAGGGGATGACATTTACAGGGAGAATAACCGCAAGTATGAGGCCGTAAATTCCAAATTGCCAACCAACTTCAACATGACGGATATTCCTAAATTCAAGGGGCACGAAAACCCGTTGAACCATATCCCTGCCTTCAAGGATTACATGTCTATCAAAGGTATCAAACTCGAGATGTTCTTAAGGATCTTTCCTTCATCTCTTCACACCATCCCAAAGCAATGGTTCTACTCTTTAGAACACAAGAAGATCGCTACTTGAGAAGATGCCGCAATCGAGTTTGCTAAGCAATATGCGGATAATGCTGAGATCCAAGTTAACATGCGCACTCTAGAGGTTCTTACCCAAAATGACAAAGAAGGTTTCACCGACTTCCTAAGTAGGTGGAGGAAGACTAGTACCCAACTAGTTGAACGCCCGGATGAGGCTACCCTTGTGGAGAAGCTCGTGGACAATCTAAAACCCATCTATGCCAATCATTTGAGGTACCAAAACATCAAAACTTTCAAGGACTTAACCGTACTAGGAACAAGAATTGAAGATGACATCCGTAAAGGGCTCTTGTCCAAAACGGTAGGGCGAGGATATCAAGGCTCAACAACTCGTTCATACGGCTCCACTAGCAAGACAGATGAAGTTAACCTTCTCGAACCATCCAAGAAGAGTACCCCACTAAAGAAATTCACAAATCTTGGGGACACTTACTCCAATGCTCTAAAGAGGTTAATGAAGCAAGGTAAACTCCAACCCATAGGACCTACTCCCGAACCAGAAAAGAAATCCAAGTTCTGGGATGAAAACTCGTACTGTGAATACCATAGGGGCAAGGGGCACGACACAGAAAAATGCTACAAATTGAAAAATGTGCTTCAAGACATGATCGAGGATTGTCGACTTCTAATACCGCCGGGAGGTAAACCCAACAACACTCAGAATCCTCTTGGAATTCTAGTGATAACAAGTGAAGAATCTACCTTAGATTGTTCACATCTGATTTCTCCAGTTGAAGATAAAATCCACGCGATCGAGAATGAAGGGTTCTACTCTACTATCTCCCCTACCATTTCCGATTTCATCACATGGGCAAGGAGTGTGGATAGGCAAGTTTGGGAATTGGAAAATGTGGTGACCATTCTACATGACCCTAATGCGACACCTAAAGAACATGCGCCACTAATTTTCTCTCAAAATGCTACTATGCAAGAAATAGTCGCCGTGGTTAATAAACTAGTTGACCAAATCATACAATTAGAAGACGAGATCATGAGAATGAGGGAACTAGCCACAATCAATGGAGTTTGGGCCGATGACGATGAAGACGAGTATCTCATTGAACACTCCCTAGTCAAGGAAATAGTCCAAAATGGTGAAGACCAAGATGTGGACCATCTAACTCGTTCGGGGCGTCCATATCAAAGCACTACTCAAAATGGTCCAACCAACGTTATCACACCAAATGATAACGAAGATGACTCCACTGATCATTTGCTCAAGCAATTACAGAAGACAAAGGCTGATCTTTCAGTCTGGCAACTAGTAGCAAGCTCATTCCCACATCGCCAAGCTTTACTGCAAGCTTTAGCCAAACTAAATGTAGCACATAATTCCACACCCGACGATGTAGTCAACTTGGTCTTCCAAGAATCACCAAAGTTAAGTAATCCTATTACTTTCTCAGACGAAGATTTGCCACCCTTTGGCGCTAGTCATAACTTGGCTCTCTACATCACCGTCATTTGCTTAAAGAAGAATGTGCCAATGACCTTGGTAGATGATGGCTCCGCGGTCAACGTCATACCCCTTAAAACGGCATACAAATTAGGCATGAAAGAGTCGGATTGGACCCCTACCAATCAAGGTGTTCGCGCATATGATGGTACATGACGAAAGGTAGTAGGACTCGTTAACCTAACCATAGCCACAGGGCCAATTGAGCGAAAGGTTAACTTCCAAATAGTGGACATTGAAGCTTCCTTCAACATACTTCTGGGAAGACCTTGGATTCACGCTTCCAAAGCGGTAACATCCACCTTTCATCAAAAGATCAAGATCCCACTAAATGGCAAAGTGGTGACGATCACTTCGTCACCCATCAAGGCAATAATCGAAAAGAAGTCAAACAATCAAGTCCTTGCGGATCCAGTATATGAACTTTGGGGCTTCCAAAGCATAAGTGTCATAGAAAGTGAATTGGCACCCCTATACTACGATCCCTACTCCAACTTGGTGGTCAACCACATACTCAAATCCCAGGGATACTTCCCTGGAATGCCTTTAAACCCTGTCCGAAGAAACACCTTCGCACCTTACAAGGAAGGCAACTCAAAAATACCACTTGGCCTAGGATACAAATCCACTATAAAGGAAGTTCTCGAGATGCTCGCTCAAGTTCAAAACCGTAAGCACATAGGAGTCCAAATGCAACCATATTCCCCTACCCTAAATGGATACTTCGTTAGGGAAGGAAGCCAAGAACTCTTTCATGGATTTCCCGAACCTTGGCACTATCTCGGAAAGAAGCTAGCCGGAATCGAGATCTTTCACGATTGCTACTTCATTCCTCCAGAAACGGTTCCTACCACCAAAACCCGTCAAGCACCTTGCTTATACGAACAAGCTGTTAGTCTACTATTTGGAGAAGATCGATTTGTTAAAGCCGCGCAGGATGAGATCATTACCATGATACTTCAAGACGATCACTTCAACCCTACCGCGTTAATCACAGAAACAAACGCGAACCAGCAGAAAGGATGGAGAAAATCAATCAAGTGGACCAACAATCAAGGAAGACTCTTCAAGCTCACAACTGGAGAAGGAGAGATGTTCAAAGGAGAAACAGAAGACGATGAATTTGAGTCAGAGTCAGAGTCGGAGTCAGAGTCGAGGTCTAGAGAAGTCACTAAGGAGTCTCCTCCTGTCGTCGTCCCCATTTCCTTTGTTTCTCCTAGCTTAGCCTCGAATAGTAACGATGTTCGGAAATGTCCCAACAATCGTCCCTTTTTACCGCCACCACCACGGATCGGATGGCTTCTTTGTTTCAACTTTTATCAAACTTTAATATGAATAAATCAGGTTCTGCTTACTCTTCGTGTTATCTTGAGTGCAATTCTGTTTACGATGATACTGAGGATGACCCAAACCCAGACTCAATTGAAATACCTCTCTACATAGCCAAAGAAATACTACAAGAGGGGGAAGGGGACCGGTAATAGAGAACACCGAACCCATAAATGTAGGAACCGAACTAGAACCCCAAGAACTTAGGATAGGGACTACCTTGAACCCTACCGAAAGGGCCAGTTTCATAGACCTCCTGCACGAGTTCAAAGACGTTTTCGCTTGGTCCTACAATGACATGCCAGGGATCGACAGGGATATCGCCTAACATAGAATCCCAATTAAGCCAGGTTTCAAACCTGTGAAACAGAAGCTTCGTCGAATGAGAACAGAATGGGCTCTCAAGATTAAGGAAGAAGTCGATAAGCAATTCAAAGCCGGGTTCATCAAAGTTTCCGAGTACTCTGACTGGGTAGCCAACATAGTACCTGTACCCAAAAAGGATGGGAGAATCCGTGTTTGTGTTGATTTTAGGGACTTAAACAAAGCAAGTCCTAAAGATGACTTCCCTCTACCACACATCGACATATTGGTGGACAATACCGCAGATCACGCATTACTATCCTTCATGGATGGGTATGCGGGTTATAACCAAATCAAGATGGCCCTAGAAGACATGCATAAGACCGCCTTTGTCACTCAATGGGGAACCTATTGCTATACGGTCATGCCGTTTGGGTTAATCAACGTCGGCGCTACATATCAACGCACCGCAACTACACTCTTACATGACATGATTATCCTTATACCCATTTGACATTTACATAAAATGCCACTACATACCCCACCTACCAACTCACAATTAAACCCACAATTACATACCCCACCTATTTTCTTCCCTCTTTACCCCTTCTTTTACCCTCTTTTCTTAAAAACCCAATTTTTTACCACGTTACCATTTGTATGGTACGGAGGGAGTATTAAACAGTATCCAAGATAGGCGGTAGGCTTTTTAAAGAATTACCACCAGTCTTTATGTGAAGTGAAGTCTTTAAGTAACCATCACAAGTACACAGTATCCGAGCATCGAACATATTACCCGATCGAGCGGCTGAATGGTGGGCCTCACTTGAGGGCCGAATCCTTCACAACACTAGTCGAACTAAATTTGATGTACCCGAAGTTCCCACAGTTCTTTTCGTAGGGCTATCGGGGATTGGATATGATGGGCTTTCTTTGCATGGACATCTGTAAACCATGACCTGGATGTGCAAAGGGTTGTAGACCAGGGCCTTGCATACCATGAAACGGGGCGCCGCACCAGGGAACTAGATAATGAGGGCCTTGAAAAGGGTTCATCCCAAAGCCCATTCCCATGCCCATCCCAAGTCCCACGGGTGAAAAATGAGGCATTTGTGCACCATGAATAGGTTGCATCCCTGGTGGAAGCATCATTGGTTGCATACACAAACCAAAGACCCATAGACATCATCTCATGGATCAAGTACATTTCGAGGCTCGGTAGGCTTTTCTCGTAAATTACCGAGTAGTAACAACAATTTATTTTATTTTTATTTTGTTGGTAGCCTAAAGAGAGTCATAATAGCATATTAATGATGTCAGTTTCAAACTCAAATCAGGAGTAAAAACACTAAAAAACTTCAACGAGGAAACATGAAATTAACTCGTACTTGAAGTCAAGGGTTTTCGGATAATCTATTGCCTCATCCAAAGATAGAAGCCTTGTCCACCTAGTATTACGAAAAAAAAAAAAAATGAGCAGAGTAGTTGTATATTTGAAACTATCAGCTTCAGATAACATCATAACTTCACCGCAACCGACATGGACTTGGTTTTATACTACCTTCCTCCCAATGACATGATTTTTTTTGTATGCAAGCATATTTATTTTACGAAAGCACATGCAGATGGGAGTCCCATATTCATTCTTCACTACATGATACATCACATAGGACATGGCAGTCTATCGTTGGTTTATAAACACAATAGAATAAACGTGAACTTATTGCCAGAAAATATATTCAGAAACATTATTTGATAACTTCATCCACCCCCTCATAAGCGAGGCTATAACAAGTTACTCAAGCTCATGACACCTAGTCTGAAAGGCCAACTCCATAAATACATCGAGTCATCGCGATTCGGTATGAATCTAAAGTAGTGAATAAAGTACCTTATTACGCTTAGGTATGAGCTCTTGCAATGCACGCATCTTCTCATTAATTATATCCCCCCGTCTCTGTTGATAACCAAACATAAAACGTCATTAAAGAGAAAGGTGTTGTTCCCAATTCCAAAGAAACTACGTATTAGTTTTGGAATACAATAGAACAAAGGAAATGGTTCGAATGGTGAGCTTTTCTTTTTATTGTACAAAGAGCAATTGATCAATGAAATACGCAATGCAGTTTTCATAATGTAACATCCAGAGACAGTCTCTCTCTCAGCTTTAAACATAGGGGTAAAGTTGCGAAAATCCAAATCATTTACACCATCAACAAGAGCCTTTGAGGCACTAGAATAAATGGCTAAATGTTGCTGGTATGAACTTGTGATAATGAAGGTGGGCTCACCCTTATCTAGTGCTTACCCTTTCAGATAAATTATGCACTTCTGCAACTCGACTTCTCTTTGAGCTTGCTCGAGCATGAGCAATATTCTTTGCACCCACCGACTCTTCCACTTCCCGCAAGAGAATTACTATGAGAAGCGAGTGGGAATGACAGATAACGCACATCCTAATTTGAAAAAACAAACATATCTTACTTCACTAGGACCTTCGGATTCTGTAGATTCACGCATTTTCCTTTTCAGATCATATGCAAGCTCATTTGAAGTTCTATCCACACTATTCCCCGAACATACAGAAGATGCAACAACTACTGCTTCCACTTTGTTTCCCGTTGCATTAAATCCGTGATTGTGTTGAGTATCTTTCACACCATCTTTTTCCCTTAAAGTTCTTTTTGTCAAATGCATCTCTTCAGTGGGTTTCCTTGGCAACAACCCTAAAATCTCATTAACAGGAGCTTGAACAAACTGGTTGTGGATCCCTACATCCTCCCGAGACACAATGGGAAAACTACAATTTACAGTGCTTTTCAGTTCATTCTCTATTCTCTTTGAGGTATTGACAGTCACATGGTTAGCTTTGGCACGAATAGCAGGCCGTGAAAAATAGGGAAAGTTTGTAAAGCTAGAGCTAGTACAAGGTTGCCCTGCATCTATCTTCTCGCAATCTCAAGCTAGTAATATCGAAACGCCCGATTTTGGAATATTATGTTGAGAAGACTGTAAAAACTGAGTTACTTCCCTCCACTCATGTCTAATATGTTCAGTGTTTGAGGTGACTTTAGATACATCGGCGTGCTTCAAGCTTGCAGAATTATGGTCACTCCGCTTTTCTCGAAATGCTACGGATTATCGGCAGAGATGTCATTTATGGTAACACCGATAACTCGGCAAAAAATCACAAGTGTAATCATTATGTAAAGGATCTTCTTCTATGGGATAACTAAACCATGGTACCATGTCAACATTTTGTCCCAAATCCATCTCACTCAATACTGAATCCATTGTCTTGAACTTGTTCAATTTTTGATCATTGACTTCCCTATTACCTTGAGGATTATGAATGAATGATTGGTAATGGTTTATAGTAAGAGGTCCCTTTTTTGGTTTACTTGATTGACCTTGAATCATGATTTGACCATTTTCCCAAACTAGCTCACAAAAGTCGGTTCTGTCTCGTATAAAGAACTCCCACAAACAAGAGCAAGATCGATACATGAGAAATATGGTACGTTCAAGGGCCAACAACACAACATCACCCCAATGACTCTTTGCAAATGGCAGGATAGGGGGTTGAGGGGTTGAGGGTGGGGCGCAACCTTCCCTTTAGTCAACACAATACAGAAAGGTGTCATTTTCAGGATGACCCATAATGAAAAGTGCACCGAGAATGACACTGGCCGCCATCTTTTCATAATTAAACGAAGAGCAACCACTCCTTGAATATTTGGTTATACTCGGCGTGACCAAGACTCCAAAACAGTAGTTCTGGGTCCGTGGATATGTAAAACATAATAATCGATGCCTGCAAGTAGAATCCATATCAACCGAGATGGAGCATACCTAGGGGAAGGATCGGAAGAATTGGTGGCCCTCTCTTGGGTTGAATTCGTGTTTTCATTGGTCATCTTAAGCAAATCAGTTAAAAGGCATACTACAAGTGACTTAATAGATCTGAAGACTCCAAAGCAGAGCAAATACTCAGCTCTGCATCTTTCCCACCATAAACCACTTCTAGTTTAACAGTCCTGCAAATATATTCAAGGTTTCAAGATTAAACTAATCCAACAGGAAGAAACAAACAAAAGTTCCCTCACTTTTTATGAAATAAATCTTAGTTTACTGGTGTCCTAATCATAAAGATACACAACTATAATAGAGTACTCCATATTAGTTAACCTAATACTTTGAATACACGAGTATGACAATATCATAATAATAAGCAGACATATTGTACTGTTTAGAGATTAAAGAAATCATTCTTTTCGATACAACCATGATTAGAATAAAGTATTAAGAAAAACCCACATCAGATTATCTAAATCAAGTACTCCGTAGGGGGAAACAACTCAACACACCCAATAAAACTAGCTACAAATACGGAAAAGCAAATGAACAACAAAGAGAGAGTTTTCAACCTTAAAAATTTGCACCAAAATGAAGACAACCAAAAAAAGAATTATCCTAAATCAGATTGTCTTGTACTCAAAACTTCCAACCCAATAAATTAATTATGATATTCAACAGGAAAGCACCCAGCTTTTATGAGTGAGAGAGAGAGAGAGAGAGAGAGGGAGGGATGCAACTGTGCAAGAAGAAAGGGTTGTTGCAGAAGTAAATAGAAGTAAAAAAGCATATGTATGTAATCACAGGATACTTGGGAAACTTCTAAGACTTGACCAATTGCAATGGTTGAATATTAATTCTACTTACAATTTTGTGTGTATTTATTTTTACACACATAAAATTTAAGTTATATCTAGGTGACTGGTCATAATGTTAATCAAGCTCAATGATAACCAAGATTAATGTCCCCTGCAATCTTCCAAGTACCTGAAACTGTCCTACAAGTGTCTGAGATGATATGGCCACTGCAGGGGATCCCACAAGATAACCCAAGGCAAATGGGCGGCTAACACGTGGACCCACCTACGCCAAGTAAGAGATTGCTCACACACGAGCCCGGCATCCATATCTATTCTCACTCCCACCTTTCTCGGTCCTATGCAATCAACCTACCATCCTCTTTCTAATCCTAGAGCCACCTTTTTCTCTTTTTTTTTTGTTTTTGTTTTTGTCCAATTCCCTCAAATCAAAGTAACAATTTCAGTAAGACCACCCCCAAGCAAGGGTCGCCTTAATTAGGTCGCTACCCATATTTACTCTTAATCACACCTTATTTATCTTGACCCACTTTCACCCTCCCAAGCAGAAAGTCGCGACCTAGGTCACCAACTCAATCATTTTCCACTTTCCAACAATTTCAATCATTTCTCACATTCTCTACCCCACTAAACCTTTTCTCATTTTTTCCAATTATCATTTAATTTATATAACTTAATTTTAGTTTTATAATTTTATAAATAATATAATTATAAAATAATAACTATGTACATGATAAATATTTTATCTTTAATTCGGATATTAGATAAAAAAAATAATTTAATTTAACGATCGTATTTTAACAATCTATACAATGTAATAATCGTATATTATTTTCAACAACGTAATCGAATCAATATCGTAACTTTAATACGAGTATTAAATAAACTCTCTCAAAAAAAAAAAAAAAGATGTAACGTGGACTGGATACTGGATAGACACAAAGACAAAGCCACACACCAAACTCATTCATTCATCTTTGAAATTCCAGTTTCTTAAACACAAACCCAAACTCCTCTTTTCCCAAATTCTTCCCCAAACCCAGATAAACAAAGGATCCTATATCTTTAGCGCATCAACATCATCCCCAAATAAAAGAAATTCCCAAATAAAATTACAAACAAACGATATCAACATCACCATCTTTAGCGCATCACCATCATCGATCTTCAACATCTTAGCCGATCTTCACCATCATCGATCTTTTCAATTTTCTGGGTTTCAATTTCACCCATATCTTCATCTATCATTTTCCGTTTTTCCAAGATCTCATTTTTTCAATTTTGGTAAGTCTCATTCTTGATTTTATTTGTTGATTTCTATAGTGGGTAATTTGAAATCAATATTTTTTCAATATAAAGGGACAGAAGTTTTATTTTGTTGATGTTTATGTAATTAATTTGTTACACTTTTTAATGAATTCAAAATTGATCAAAATATATCAAAGTTGAGTTCATTTTGTAGAGAATTTAAAGATAATGCCCTTTTTTATATGCTCATATTTTTTTTAATTTTGATTTAATGTACAATTTTCAATAACCCAATTGTTAACTAGTTCTTCAATACAAATAATTTTTGCAGAAATGGCGCGAAAATGGCAGAGGAAGATGGAAGGTTGAGCTTGACCTTGTCCTTTTTTGTACCCAAACAAATCGTGAGCATGACACGTGTTGGGTCACCAACCAGGTCAAGAATATCAAAAGAGGTCATGGGATGACCTCCTTTGCCAACCGGGTCATCCTAATTTGGAGTTTAATTTGTGATTAAGGAGACCCACCCCCCTCATGACCTAGGTCATGAGCTTGCTTGGGGGTGGTCTAAGTGAATTATACATCTGATGTACTACATTAGTTAGTATAGTTTTTGAGTATTAACATAAAGTTTTTGAGTTTTGTTTTAAAAATTATGAGTTTTGTTAGAAAGTTTTTGAGAATCCATTTTTGAAATAATGGTCAAAAATAAAATATTTGTCGTTTTGGGTCGGTTTTAAAAATATTTGTCAAAATGGTGTCCACGTAGGCTCGGGATTTCCGGACCTAAAACACGCCACTACCAATGGCGTGTTTATAATGAGTACGGAAAGAAACTTCATTAAAAAATGGACTAAAACAAACACGCCATTGGGAATGGCGGGTTTCGGAGGGGAAACACGCCACCCCTAATGGCGTGTCTTATGTAATTTTTTTTTTTTTAAAGTTCAGTCAGTTGAGGAAGAAAATTGTTGTAAAGACACGCCACTACTAATGGCGTGTTTCCTTCACAAAACACGCCATTATTAGTGGCGTGTTTCAGGTCTAGAAATCCCGAGCCTACGTGGACACCATTTTGACAAATATTTTCAAAACCGACCCAAAACGACAAATATTTTATTTTTGACCATTATTTCAAAAATGGACTCAGTTTTTGAGTTCATTCTTTTTAACATAAAACTAAAAAAATTACAATATAACTCAAAACCATTACTCCCTCCATTCAACTCCACTTTACATGTTTGCTTTATCACGTTTGCCAACGCGACTTTTACGCGGTAATATATTTAGCTACGTATTTGCAAAAATTATAAAAGTTAGATATTTTTAATGTACTCTTAAAGACGAATCAAATAAGATCCCACATGAATATATTTTAACTTATGTATCGATAGAAAATTGAAGTTGAATGTCCGCTTGTGAATAGTGTGCAAAATAGAAACCTGCAAAGTGGAGTTGAATGGAGAGAGTACATATAAGCTCAGAAAAATTTGAGTTTGACGTCAAAAAACTAACATGTAACTTTTAAACTTTATAAAGCTCGAAAAAAATACACAAAAACTCAAATATATATAGAGTCTGATGTAATACATCCGATGTATAATCCTTTTTCTCGGTTTATGCGATTTGTGAGTACGAGGGGTTTGTTGTACAGAGTATCACCTTTTGTAAGCAACACAAAGATGTCGTTTTCAAGTGACTCAGAATGAGTATTACTCCGTATATCAAGACTGTGCCAAATGGCAACGCTTCTAATCAAAGTGCTCCATAATTTTAAGGAAAAATTGCAAATTACTAGCTATTATAGTTAATATTTTTCAAAATATTACATATTTTACATTTTCATTTAAACTACTACCTCAAAAGTTACAAGTTTTCCCGAGTTGCTACCTAATAACTAATAAGCTTAGGGACTTGCTAAATCCCGCACATAATTTTACTTAAATTTCGCACATTTTTCCCCGTATTCCAAGTATATCTCTCTTATTTCTCACCCAAAAAAGAAATCAAAAACCAAAAATAATGAGAGAACACCCATCTCCTTCGTCTCCTTCCAAGGCCCAATCACTCAACCACCCTCCGAGCACCGGCCACCCCTCGTCGCTCGCCCCTCCCCGCGACGAGCACCACCTACACCGGCAGAACACCCACTCCCTTTCTCCAACCATCGCCGGTACTTCTCTAAAACAAGTGTTTCAAAATTAACATGGGTTAGATCTCGGCGTTTCTCCGATCACATTAATGCGGACTCACGCAAGTGCACCTTCGACGACTCTCGATTTTGATGTTGACCTCGACAGTTTGGTGTTATTAGTGGTGGGGTTTAAGATTTACAGTATGGTTTCCGGTTGAGATTCTGGGAACGAGGCCACGATGGTGCACAAGAGAGACCCGTGAACTCTCTGACTTCCGACACATCCACTGGTCACCGGTGGTCTAGGTGGGAGCAAAGGTGGCGAGTGCTGGCTGCTAGGTTTTGAGAGAGGGAACATTTTTTTTATTTTTTTTAAAGAGAAGGGTAGTATTGAAAAAAAGGTGACAAAATGTGTAAGATGTAGTAAATTGTGTGTAGGATTTAGCAATTGTGTAAGCCTAATTAAGTCTTAATTGAGGTAAAATGATCAAAAACTCATAAATTAATATTGGACACCCATTTTACCTTATTTAAACACCCATTCCTCGTCATCTTCTTCACTTCTTTTACCACCACCAGAAATCAAACCCCACATCACCATAAGCACCGCAACCACCACCAATAGTATCACGTCGGCCCCGTCTAAACCACCACCACCACACCCAAAGCCCCAACTAGCGAAAATTCTAGATCTAAGGAGTAAGATTCCTGAAGGTGCGACAACATCTTAAGGTAGTGTTGTAGCGATGTGGGCAACAAGTAGGAATAACAGTCGTGGTGGGTTTATGGTGGTTTCTGAAGGTGGTGACAGTTGATAGTGGTGGTGTATAGAGGAAGAGGATGCAAAAGAAAGGATTGATTAGAAAGGTATGGTATTAATAAGGGTATTGTAACACCCCCGTCGGGATGGTGAATTGGGCCCGTGTAAACCGAGTATGTAGTATGCAATAATTAATTACTCCCTCCATACCACACCAATGGTAACATGGACCCACTTTTTGTGAGGAGAAAATAAGGTCCATGTTACCATTGGTGTGGTATGGAGGGAGTATTTAATTAAAAAAAAAAATAATAATAGTAATAGTAGTAGTAGAAGTAGTAGCAATAACAATAACAATAACATTAACAATAATACACATATTATACAATTGATAGGTTTCCTAACAACTTTCTAAGTTGCCCTACCTTTACTACTATAAATATAAGAGTAGACTTATTCATAAATAACTTTTCAGTATTACAAATATGACACACTAGCGTAGATACTTCATTTCTGCACCTCCTGCAAGCCACCCGGTGATGATTGGGCCGCATGTTTGGTACGCGGAACGATTTATGACAGTTCGTAAGTTTATCGTCAAGTGATAGCTCAAATACTTGTGTTTACCCCTTGGTCGTCATCTACGCGCCTATACGGTCGTTTGACAAGAATTAGAGTTCATTTGGAGTCCGGTCAAAAACCGCTTCATTTTTCTAATAAACTCGTTTAAAATGCCGAGTCGGAATGTCCTAGAATATTCCGGATATTTATTCCATAAATTAAAGTTATACTCCCTCCATACCAGACCAATGGTAACATTGACCGTTTTGCCACTATTCATGGTCGTAGGGAATCTTCGATATTATTCTTAATCTATAAGACAAAATATAGTCATGTGAGATCTTGTTTAATTTATCGTCATGAATCCTATAAGAATATCAAATTTTTATAATTTTAAAGAATAAGGAAGTAGAGATCCACCGCAATTCCATAAGAGAAACGCGAATTCTTTCTTCCGCAGAGGAAACCTTCGGGAAAGGACGCAGCACTGCACTGCGCCTCTTCGAAGGATCACAGCAGCTGCTGCGCCTCTTCCCCAGCCCTTTTCTGCATATTTTCAGATTTTTCCGTGATTTGTTTCCAAAGTTTGAGTCATTCCATAATTCTTCATATTTTATAGTATAAATAGGGACCTCCGTCCCACATATTTTTCACGCGAGTGTCCGCCCTTTTGTTCTCCTTTTACATTCTAAGACCGTGCTCTAAGCATTCGACGCCTACGTGCTTGATCAATCGACCACGTAAACTCGGATCATTCTCGAGTCCCGGTCATGTTGCATGACCGACCAATTTGACCACTACACATCAATCAATTTAATCTAAATCCTCTAACGAGGGCACTTTCTACATACATTCGAGTCGAGCAATCACTATACGTTAACTTAGTTAATCTCGTTTCGTCAAACATGTAAGTCTGAGAGTGTAAATCTCATCTTTTATTGTATTTTTTATTTTTTCGTATCAATTAATGTAAGATTTACGTCAAAAGCATATTTAAAACCGATTTCTAAAACCCTTTATTAAACCGTTTTTAAGGATTAACAAAGACAGACGTCGAGAAGAAACGCAAGAATCGCCGCGCCTCT
Source organism: Silene latifolia (assembly GCF_048544455.1). Taxonomy (NCBI): domain Eukaryota; kingdom Viridiplantae; phylum Streptophyta; class Magnoliopsida; order Caryophyllales; family Caryophyllaceae; genus Silene; species Silene latifolia. The sequence continues at coordinate 90,057 of NW_027413186.1, read as the reverse complement.
TTCGAGGGCCGCCGCAGCCTCGCTTTTTCTTCTTCTTCCTCTCGTTTTTTGTTGATTCGTCTCTTTTGTTTCGTCTTTTATTATTTTCTTCTTCTTTTATTCGTATAATATAATTCTGACATATTCTTAACAATTATCGTGTTTTATTTACGGTTTAAATCCCTCATAATCAATATTTGCGGGTTTTCGCCATTAAATCAAACCCGGATTTTAGAGACTCGATTCGTTCATATCAAGTTTCTGGAATTCGTCTTTGTACATGTTTTTACCGTTTATTTTCAGTTTATTCAAGTTCTTCAAATTCGTCTCCGTCTTTGTAATTAAACCTAATTCATTTTTTTAACTCGTTTTAATTCATCTTTAATCCGTTTTAACCAGCTTTTAATCCGTGTTTCTTCGCTTTTATGACAATTTCACATGTTAATAATATGTTAAATCACTTTCACCCGAGTCAAATATCAATAATCAATCATTAAAATTACCAACGAAGATTAATAACCGCAGTTCTGACTTCACGGCCAGAACTCAACCCAGAATGACGCAGTGACTCATCGCGCTCTTCTAAGAGACGCAAAGAATGCTTTGCTACTGTTCGGTTGATTCTGTCCCCCAACCCCGTTCTTGCTTTGACTTAATCCTTAATTACGTAATTAATCGACTATTAATCGTAATATCACCTCCTAACTGCTTCGTTTTCTAGCCTTATTTACTTTCCTTTCTTTTTCTCAAATTATCCGTCTTAAGTATATTTTTGACGTAAATCATTTAAATCTTTGTAATTTATTGTAATTTTAATTATCGCAATTTATTTACTTATTGTATTTATTATCATGGATGATTTATTTACTTGTTCTCACGTGTAATTAATCCTAAACTCTACTTCGACATTAATAAATGCTAATTAATTGTTCGACGACTTAGTTAATTCTCACATGCTAGGATCAAAACGTTGGATGTTGCATTGCATGCATATAATCGACAACATATCAAGTACGAACAATTTCCCTAATCATTAGTAGAGGCCGCTTGTGGACATGGCCCACCTGCAGGTCCGGTTCGATCTGCGGACGTGCATTGGTCTTTTTGAAAGCCACGCTCGGCGGCGTAAAAATGCTTTCGACCGGATCGTTTTAGATCGGTCGGTTTCGTCTCGGTAAGGGTCTCGAAACGATTAGAGATGTTCGGAGTCGCCACCAAGCGTTTGTGGGATGCTTGGAACCCGTTCGAAAATCCACTTTATACCTCGGTCAAATCGAAGCACAAAGCGGCGTTTGACATAGGTACTAAAGATAAGGAAATCGTCCCTCTTTAGCATCCTATCTCTAGAATGACTCTCGTACGCCCTGGATAAGGTCGTCCACTATCCAAAGTTTCTGAGTAAGAGGTGAAGGTACGTATTGGGAAGCCCTTTAATCATACATCCAATCCCGCCCGCGGTAGCGGCCTCTACTGATCGATCTTGGTTGGTTGAATGCAAAAGTTGATAAAACGGTTTAAATGCATGAATGCGCATCCAATAATTTAAACCTAACATGTGAGAGCTTTCTAAGTCGGTTGATTTAATCCAAGTATCAAGTATAAGATGTCGAGTTGGATTTATGGTTGATTTGCATGCAAGACGGGAATTAAACATCCATTTACCGTATTAGGTTTATGGTGCATAACGTGATCCATTTATCTTAGTAAAGCATTTTGCAAATATGATTTGGAATGAGCAAATAGTCATCTGATCCGTCCTATATCCGGGCTAACCGGAGTCGGGATCTTCCCGGACTAATGCTGGAAGGGGAACAGACCCTACACCAGGCAGCCATATGAGGCGCGAGCCTGTTGGCGATCCAAGGGGGTCTACCCTGGTTTTGAAAATGAGAATTGAAAGGCCTATTTTAGGCGCGGGTCAACCTACGGTGATATGCCGATTCGACCTTTGAAAACGTTTATAAAACGTATTGAAAAGTGGGTATTTGACCCGATTTGGTTTGAAAGGGTCGTTTAAACCGTATTTGTTGATTTGAGGAACGAGACTCGAATAATCATCATTATTTGATGATATTCGGTGTCGGGTTCGACTTTGACAAGCTTGACATAAATAGTTTTGAAAACAATTATGAACTAATTGTTTTAAGTTCATTTGAATATAATTAGTCGATACTCATCATCGTATCCAGGTTAAAATCCGGCATGGTATGTAGAACCAAGGATGACTTTGTGTTGGTGACTAATATACTTGTTTTGAAAATGTAAAGAAATGATGAAAGGCTTTAAAATACCTCCCAAAAATGAAATAAAAGGTTTTAAAATACCTTTTAAATGTTATTAACCAAATATTATCACCGAAACACGGATTTAACCGTCATGGTATGAGGAACCAAGGGTGAAAAAATGTTTTATGGTTAAAACAAATGAAATAAAATAAAAAGGGTTCGAAAATATTTGAAATAGTAAAAACCGATTGTAAATATGAAAATGAATTAAAGGGAAATGGCGAGAACAAACACGGTTGATTTCTGACCTGGACACCCTATTGAGGCGCGGGCAAACCGGCGAACCAAGGGGCTTCTGTCTCAGGCTAAAAATCAGTTTTGGCTCGTTTATTCCATGTTTTGGTTCATGTTATGCATGTTTTAGTATGTTATAGTCATGAAACAAATAAAAACATAATAAAAGAAGGATTTTTACACCCTCATACTTACATGTTTGGTTATGGCGAGTGACCGACGTAAGTGTAACAACTCGTTTGGTCGAAAAAAAAACTCGGTTTAAAACCGTTTGGGTAAGTAAAATGAGTGTTTTAAGATTAGTGACGGTGTAGTGGTCGAAGTGGTCGGTCAAGTGATTTAATGCACGATGACGGTACCAAACAATGTGTAAGGCTTGTATTTACGATCGGTAGGTCGTAAATACACGTCGGATTGTGACTTAAGAAAACGAGTCGAGAATTTTAAGGGAGAAAAGAAGGGGCGGACACTCGCGTAAGTTCTCAAATGGGGGCATTTGAGGGGTATTTATAGGAAAATGAGTGGTTGTGTGAGTTTTGAGCGACGTGGCCACCGGGTCGCTCAAAGAGGCGCGAGCCACGTCGCAGGTCTTCGAGTTGTCTTGTCGCTTTCACACAAGAGCAATCATGATTTGTTCTATCCTAGGATTTGTAGTCATATGTTTGGTACTTGACCATTCATAAATCCGGAAAATCTTAGCATATAAGGTTTTGAATGTTTGTTTTTTGTGGTTGACTCGGTTTGACTCGTTGTTGGAGTCGGGATTTGAATTTTTGAGTCGGTTTTTGGTCCGGTGTCGGTTTTGACATTAGTTAGTGTCATTGCGACCCCGTCGTCGTGCATTAAACACTCCAGGTATTTTTGAAATGTTTTGAAATGTTTTATTTTCGAAATCGTTTTAAGTTTTCCGACTTAAAGTTGTACACAAACTGTCGATCAAACGCCGCGATTCCAAAGCATGTTATAGTCCGATAATCATCGGGTGTTTGTTGGAGTCTCAGCAGATACTGGGTATCTACAGAGCCCCCACTTTAACTGAGGCTTGGACAGGGCGAAAGTCAAAGTAGAGTCCCCAGGTCAATCGAAGATTACAACTGGAGACCCAAGCGACGTCGAGGCGGCTCGAAAGGATTCTGGCCAAGGACCTGCCGTCGGGAAGGGCGACGCCAAGGTGACTCGAGGGTACGAGCCAAGGACCTATCGTCGGGAACAGTTTAGAGTCTGTCGACTATACGTACGGGTCGTTTAAAGTCCGTTAGACTACGTACAAAGGCTAGCCAGCCACAAGAAGGAGTCATACCTGAGGCATCTTCGGATACGTCCTTGCATGTTTGCGGATAAAGGCTCGCCAGCTGTGGTGCGTATGTGAGGAGGGCTCGCCAGCCACGATGCGTGGTAAGGCTCGCCAGCCATGGGGCGTATCTGAGGAGGGCTCGCCAGCCGCGACGCATTGTAAGGCTCGCCAGCCAAAGGGCGTATATGAGGAGGGCTCGCCAGCCGCGACGCGTTGTAAGGCTCGCCAGCCAAGGGGCGTATATGAGGAGGGCTCGCCAGCCGCGATGCGTTGTAAGGCTCGCCTAGCCAAGGGGCGTATCTGAGGAGGGCTCGCCAGCTGCGACGCGTTGTAAGGCTCGCCAGCCAAGGAGCGTATCTGAGGAGGGCTCGCCAGCCGCGACGCGTTGTAAGGCTAGCCAGCCATGGTGCGGTCGGTTGATCGACCGTGAGAATAGCCGCATCGGATGGGCTTGTTTTGAAAGTAGCGAACTCGTGATGCCGCCGTGGAAATAGTGAGTTTTGAATTTCACTATCAATGTTGCCGAAATAAGCGGGTTCAGCGAGGAAGCCCCCTGTTGACATTTGGAGGAATAGTGAATTTGGAACTTTCACTATTCATTGCTTTTTGAATTTGAAGTGGCGGTTTTAATCACCGTTTGTTTGAGTTTTGAAGAAAATAGCAAATTTTGAATTTTGCTATCGCGTTTGGAGTGACGGTTTATGTGCCGCCGTTGACATCTGAAAGAAATAGTGAATTTGGAATCTTCACTATTATTTTTGAAGTGACGGTTTATGTGCCGCCGTTGACATGTGTGGGAAATAGTGAATTTGGAATCTTCACCATTATTTTTGAAGTGACGGTTTATGTGCCGCCGTTGACATCTGAAAGAAATAGTGAATTTGGAATCTGCACTATTATTTTGAAATTGACGGTTTTAATTGCCGTCGTTTGAATTTTGAGGAAATAGTGAATTTATATTTTCACTATTTGTGTTCACATTTGAGAAAACGACTGGTCCCAAGGTCGTCGATGAAAATTTGAAGTTTGTTATGTGGGAATTGGGCCAAAGCCCAAAATTCACCGAATAGAGCAAGGGAGGCCTTGTTTAGGCGCGAACCACCTGGCGAACCAAAGGGGCTTCCCTATTTTTCTCGTAAAGACGCGAGGCTTGGCTGCTTGTCATTCATCATTCATCTTCAACCTTTCGACACAAGAAAACCCAAAAAACGCCATTGTTGGTCCTTGAGCTTGCTTTTATTTGCGCCGATATCATCAATGTCATCTCAAGGTACGTATTTCCTCATGAATCCATTTAAATTTGTTGGTCATTTGATAGATTGAATTAGGGCGAAAGTTTTAACCTAGAAAATTGATTTGGGCGTTTTTGATTGAGCCCATTTCAAGTGAAATTGATGATTGCATTAGGTTAGAAACCTGTTTAGGAGTATAGGGGTGCTTTTAGTTTGCATTTTAGTCCTCGTTCGCGCTCCCTATGCTCGAAAAACGTGAGTGAGGTGAGAAACCGTCTCATCTCGCAATGCCAAGTTTATTTGTTTGGATAATGGGCCCACTAGGTTGCATTGTAGTCGGGAAAGACCGTATTTGCCATTGTGGACCTTTGTTGGGTATTGTGGGCAAAATTGGAATTTTTGCCTTATTGTGATTTGGTCTTATGTGCCTGACAAAATAAGCGGCTGTTTGGGCTTGAATTGAGTCAGTTTGCCTTGAAATGGACCTTATTGGTAGTTTGGGTCACCTTGAGGTGTGATAAAATCACGTTTGCCTTTTTGCGGTCGTTTTTGAATTTTTGACCGGCTTGTGCTCGGGATTGGCGCATAAATTGCCTTTTTGAGCCGTAGAAAAATTTTCCGTTGTATTGGGAATGCATTTTGGGTTGTTGGCGGACCTTGTGTGGGTCTTGAGATGCCATTTTTGTTTGTTGTTTTGACTCGTCTTTTGCTTGAAAAGAAGGGCGAGTCGTTTTTTTGCGTTTTTGTGAATTGTTTTTTGTTTTGTTTGGTTGGGTTTGGGCGGGATTGCCCTTGCTTTGCTTTTTTGGTTGATTTTTGTTCCGGTTGGTCAATTTACGCCGTCATAATGCCGAAATTTCGGCTGACGTCTTTTGTTTATTCTTTTGATCGCAGGGTACCATTTGGGACCTATGGGGTCCGTTGTTGAGGTTTTGGAAGAGGAGGATGATTCCGGAGGAGCTGCAGTGACCGAGGAGGCTGCCTGATCCGAGGCGGTGGTGGAGGAAGCTTCCGTAGAGGAGGAGAGGCGGCTGATATGGCCGGCTTGTCCTTTTCATTGTGGCTCATGTAGACGGGGATGGTGATGATTGGGGGTCGCACCGGGTGGTGCGTCGCATCATGGTCCTTGGCCTCCTTATCATCCGAAGTCTGCCAGACACTGTCTTCATTTTTGTCGTGGAGGAGGAACGAGGTATTACCATAATGGTAATCACCTTTGCTTCCGTTGTTGCTCCTCTGTTTCTTGTGTTGCTCCCTTTCTTTTCTGTTTGAGAGGATAGAGAGTGCTTAGTTCGGTAGGTGGCGGATAGCCCCGAGTTCGTTGTCTTAGGCCGTGTCCGTATGATAGATGGTTGTTTTAGGCCGATGTCTCGTATGATAGATGTCTCAGATCGGATCCTGTTTGTACGGTCAGTTGTCCGTATTAAACGTGTGTCGATGTATTTTGCGTGAGGCGGTTTGTATATATGTGTTTTTGGATTGTAGCTCATTTTGTGATTTTGGCTTTTTTGTGTTGTGTTTCGGAGGAGCGCTGTAGGCCGTCAATTCTCCTTTTACTTTGCACCAGTTCCTGCATCGTTAGTGTAGAAAACAGGCAACAGATAGCACATATGTATAAACGTAAACACATAAAAGTCATTTGATTGAAAAACAAAAATTAACCAAGATGACGTGGAGTTAAAATTTGAAATTTGAAATGATATGATATTTGAAAATTCATGACAGTCGTCACTTTAGAATTTAAAAGGAATTAATTTGAAAATTGAGCAATTAACTCGTGTCGTGAATTAAATTGAATCGAAATTTATTGAAATTGATTTGTAACCCGAAAAATTCAAACTCAAACCGTCAGGGATGAATTTTTAGAAAATATTTTTACGAGCATATTTGATTTTTGAGGTCAAGACTCGAATTTGTGAGTGCTTGAAATTTTGAGGAAAACTGATGTCGTGTTATCAATTTTCGATTTTTATTTTGATGGAAAATTGTGAAAAAGCGAAAAATTTCGAATTTTGATTGACATGGAAACGATCCATCGCGGATCGGGGCGACTAGCCCTTCCCCCTTTAAAAAAGAAAGAAAAATCCGTATGTTTAAAGTTGCGTCATGGAAACCGTGTCGGATTTCGTAAAACGGAAAAACAAGGAAATGTGAGTGTGAGGAAACACAAAATGTCCCGGATCATCCCGAAGAGGCGAGCGTCCCCGGCGGGAGGTTTGAGGTGTCAGGAGAAAACACAACTTGAAAGAGACAAGTCAAAAGCGAGAATCCTGGGGAAGGCCCAAAGAGGCGCGAGCTGCCTGGCGATAGGAGCCAGCTCTCCCCTTTTTCTGAAAAACGCGCTGATCATTTTGTATAAATAGTGATGTTTGCGCTTCATTGTTTCATCATCCGAAACACAAAAACATCTCTACAAAACTCCTTCTTCTTCTTCCACAAAAATATTTCATGGATGCTTTTGAGAATGCATTGCGACAATGGTGCCGGGATTTGTCGCCTCCCGAAAAGTATCAACTTGTTTGCATGGGAGTTGGTCAATTGTTGGTGCTCCGTCAAGTCAAGGTGCAACCCTCATTTCTCGAAGCATTTTCTCGGTTTTGGGATTCGAAACACCATGTTTTCGTTTTCCCGAAGGGTGAAATTTGTCCTCTTGCCAAAGAAGTTGGAGCCATTGGTGGGTGGCTGGGTTGTGTTCCGGTGCTTCCTCCTACTCGGTTGTGCTATAAGGAGAAATTCCGTTCCATGTTGGGTTTGTCGACGAGTCAAGTCAACTTCCTCCTTGCTCCTCATGGTGTGGATATGTTGGCTCTTATCAACACCTTTTCAAACCGATTAGATGTCAATGTTTCGTAGGTGGCTAGGAGAAGGGCTCTTGCCTTTTGCCTTATCCATGTGTACCTCTTTGTTGATGTTTTGAAGAAGGAGGGGCCAAAATGTTATGGTAGCATGACCCTTATTCATGTGGTTGAGCAAATGGAGCATGGTAGAGATCCATCGTGGTTGGTGCTTGGCGAGATCATCCAAGCCTTGGACAAGGAAGGCTCTTGTGGAGAAGTTCCCTCGTTTGGATCCCCAAGGATCCTCCAAGTGTGGCTATTGGAGAGGCTAAGGTATGTAGAGCCTCCGGTTGATTCTTCTTCTTATTCCTTCCGTCACCTTACCATGAGGAAGAAATTGTACTCGGATAGTTTTTCTTCTACCGAGGCTTATTGGGCCGCAAGATTGGCGGAGGAGGGTGGTCCTCACATCCGTTGGGTGGTGCCATGGTGGCACTTGAGGTCCTTCACGGGGTTGCCCGCTTTGGGTGCTAGTCCTCGTTCTTTGATGGTGGTGGGTTTGAAGGTTGCTTCCTTCATTTATCCCGAAAGGCTCATGAGGCAAATGGGGCGTCAACAAAAGGTGCCCGCTCAAGATACCCTTGTCCAAGAGAATGTTTTCCGGAACTCCGAGCTTGTGGAGGTCTTCAAAAGGTGGTTGGCCACTCGGTCGCTTTGGGAGGTACCAAACCCCGTTGCCACGTCATGGGTGACTCCCGCTTATGTCAAGTGGTCACGAGCTCCGTCCTTGGAGGAGAGGTCCAAATTCCGTAAGGACGAGGTTGTTGACTTGAAGTATCGAGAGGTTGGGAAGGCCAACCGTGCCTTCTTTGAGGAGTATGTTGATGGAGCTAGTCCCGATGTGATAAGACCACCAAAGAGGAGAAGCTCGGGTCCCAAGAACATGGTGGGCCGTGCATTGGCTCGTTTTGGGTCGAACATGGGGTTTTATGCTAGACTGGAGGCCGTCGCCGTCTTAGATCCGTTGAGGATCCGTTCCGAGGGGGAAATCCATGCTAGGCGGGCCAACAAGAAGAACAAGGGGAAGATGTACCCCGAGGGAAAAGGCAAGGGTAAAATGGAAGAGTGAAGACCTCCATTACCCACTTTATTATTATATTGTATTATTGTTGTGAGTTTTTATTATGTTGTACTAGCTAGTTATTGTGTGTTTTGTGCTAGTTTTATTAGGTGAGGTGTTTTAGTTGACACCTTAGCTTTGACAAGTTGTAGACTCGTCGAGCTTTTTTTGTTGTTGAAATTGTAATCCCTCCCATTATTAAATAAATAAGAGGATTGCTTGTGTCAAAAATTATGAACGCTTGTTTCTTCCATCCATCTTGTAAAGGCAATTCGATTTGAATTATCCTAAACATTTGCACTTGGGAAAGTGGTATTTTGGGAAGAAGGGAGAAAGGCATATTTTGTGTTTTTGGGGAAAAGGGAATGTTTTTCCCTTTCATTTTTTGATGGGGATGATGTTTTGTATGTGGGTGATGTTTCTTTTTTGATTATGGGGATGGCTGTATCCTCCTTGTGTAAGAAAGGACTGCCTACGTATTCACCTGAAGAGGTGAAATCAAACCATGATCGTAGTTCAGGGTTTTTTTTGTTTTAGTGCAAATGGATGTTGCCTTTGACAGATCAAAGGACCTTTGAAATGGGCAAGGTGCCGCAACTTAGACTCGATAAAACATGCAATACCAAATCAGAACGCGTTTGAGGAACTTGACTTGAAAAGGGTTGAGGTGGTTGCTAGTTGTAAAACTAGGCTAGGTCGTTGGTTGTTATGGTTCAAGGGTAGTATTTCTTGAGTTGGTCTAGGTTGGTTGGGTTTGTAAAATCCTCCCCATCTAGGTCACTCGCCCACCGCGCCCCGAGAGTATTTTCTTGACCAGGTATGGCCCGGCCCAGCTGGGTTTGAATTTTCCCCTCGGATCGACGGGTAATGGTGCTCGAACCGACTTGAGGACCAAGTCGCCCTCTGGATGTTCCCGGGTTTGACCCTCTTGTTGAATGCCCGTTGTATACGTCGTTGGTATAGCTGGACGTTGTGCAAGGCGTTGAGTCGCCGCTCGTCTAGAAGAGTGAGTTGTTCGTACCTTCGACGGGCCCATTCCGCCTCAGGGATTTGACTCTCTAGTAGGATGCGTAGAGAAGGGACCTCTAACTCTACCGGTTGAACCGCCTCCATACCGTATGCTAGGTAGAAGGGTGTGGCGCCTGTCGGTGTTCGGATGGAGGTTCGGTATCCCCAGAGTGCGAATGGAAGCTTGCTCGGCCAATCGCGGTAGTTGTCTTGCATTTTCTTGATAATGGTGACAAGGGTTTTGTTGGTCGCCTCGACCGCTCCGTTGGTTTGGGGACGGTAGGGGATGATCGGTGTCATTTGATCTTGTATTTGTCCAGAAGGCCTGAGTTTGCGCCCGGAAGTGAGAGCCTTGATCGCTGATGATCTCATGGGGTACCCCATATCGGCATATGATGTTGTTCTGGATGAACTTGGCCACTTGTTTGGCGGTCAAGACTGCATATGACTGCGCTTCCACCCATTTGGTGAAGTAGTCGATGGCGACGAGGACGAAACAATGCCCCTTAGTGCCTATCGGGTTAACCTTCCCGATGATGTCGATGCCCCAGGTTGAGAAAGACCAGGGTGAGGTCATTGTGTATAAAAGGGATGGTGGTATATGTTGTATTTTGGCGAAGATTTGGCAATTGTGGCAATGTTTGACGTAGTTACGGCAATCAGCTTCCATGGTGGTCCAGTAGTAACCTAGCCGCATGATTTTCCGGGTAAGCATCATTGCGCTCATGTGAGGGCCACATTCTCCGTCGTGGACCTCTCCCATGACTTTTTTGGCTTTGTGATGGTCAATGCAAAGGAGGAGAATTTCTTGGGGTGTTCTTTTGTATAGTTGATTTTGGTTTATCACGAATTGTGATGCAAGTAAACGGATGGCTCTTTGTCCTCTTTGATCAGAGTTGGGAGGGAATTCGTTTTTGGTTTTGTAGTTGAGGATGGCTTGGTACCAAGGTTCATCATGGCTTTCCTCGTCGCCGTTGATGGCACAAATGTGAGCTGGCTCGATCCTTCTCTCGACACATAGGGCATCGATGTCATGTCGTCAGGTATGTTGACGCGGCAAAGTTTTGCCAACGCATCGAGAAATTGATTTTCCTCTCGTGGCAAGTGGAAGTAGTCGACTTGGTCGAAGAACTCGTCCTCTTGATTGATCTTTGCTCGGTAGGGGAGCTAAACCGTCACTTCGGATTTTCCATGACCCCACACCGATTGATGATGAGCGAGGAATCGCCGTGGACCCTCAATCTCTTGATGCCAAGTGTGATGGCTGCTTGCAGAGCCGATGAGACATCCTTCATATTCGCGCATTGTTGGTGACGGCGAAGTCTAGTTTGACCGAGATCGGAACATGTTCTCCCTTCGGTGATATTAGAAGGATTCCTACCCCGAAGCCTCTCAGATTAGATGCACCATCGAAGTATAGGTCCCATGCGTCGGAATCGGCACAAAGGATGTCTTCGTCAGGAAGTGACCAGATGTCGGTCGTTAGATCCTCGTTGACGGGATTTTCTCGCCAGAAATCGACGAACGCTTCTTCCTTGATAACCTTAAGGGGTACAAACTTGAGATCAAACTCGGACAAAATGAGTGTCCACCTAGACAGCCTTCCGTTTAGTATGGGTTTTTTGAAGATGTATTTGACCGGGTCCATCTTGGAGTAGATGTAGACCGTATAGCTGAGCATGTAATGCCGTAGCTTCTTTGTTGACCATACTAGGGCAAGGCATATCTTTTCCAGTTGAGTGTACCTTGTCTCGTACTCAATAAACTTTTTGCTGATGTAGTAGATGGCTCGTTCTTCGCACGTCAGTGTGGATAGAGGAATCCCTGTTGAGGTGGCATGAGGACAAAGCGGTTTGGATAGGATTTCCTTTATCCTGTCGAAGGCCTTTTGACAGTCGTCGTCCCAATCGGTGTGATCGGAGGCGCGAAGTTTCTTGAATATCGGTTCACAAATCATGGCGAGCTTGGCAATGAAGCGGCTGATGTATTGGACCTGACCGAGAAATCCTCGAATCTCCTTCTCGTTCCTAGGCCGAGGCATTTGTTGAAGGGCTTTGATTTTGGTTGGGTCAATCTCAATGCCTCTTTTGCTGACGACATGTCCCAAGAGTTTTCCGGAGGTGACCCCGAATGCACACTTATGAGGATTTAGTCTCATGTTATATTTCCGCAGGCGAGCGAAGAATTTTCGAAGGGCGCTGATGTGGCCGTCCCGTTCTCTTGACTTGACAATCATGTCGTCGACATATACCTCTACCTCCTTGTGCATCATATCATGTAGTAGAGTGGTAGCGGTTCTCTGATAGGTAGCCCCGGCGTTGATGAGACCGAAAGGCATGACTGTGTAGCAATATGTACCCCATTGTGTAGTGAATGCAGTTTTGTGCATGTCTTCCTCAGCCATTTTGATCTGGTTGTACCCGGCATACCCGTCCATGAATGATAGGAGAGCATGTTCGGTAGTGTTGTCTACCAGAATGTCCACATGTGGCAAAGGAAAGTCGTCCTTTGGGCTCGCCTTGTTCAGATCCCTGAAGTCGACGCAAACCCGAATTCTCCCATCTTTCTTCGATACAGGAACAATGTTGGCCACCCAGTCAGAGTATTCAGACACTTTGATGAAACCAGCCTTGAACTGTTTATCCACTTCTTCCTTGATTTTTAGGGCCCATTCAGGACGCATCCGGCGTAGCTTCTGCTTCACAGGTTTAGCTCCGAGCTTAATGGGTATCCGGTGCTCTGCAATTTCCCAGTCAATCCCAGGCATGTCTCTGTAGGACCAGGCGAATACATCCTTGTATTCGTGGAGGAGGTCAATGAACTGTTGTCTTTCCGAGGGGTCCAGGGTTGTCCCTATCCTAAGTTCTTGAGGTGTGTTGTCGGTTCCTACGTTAATAGTTCGGTCTCCTCAATAATGGGGGTTCTGGATTCCCGTTTGTCAAGTTCTTTGGCTAAGTGAGGTGGGTAGTCACTCAAGTCAAATTCCTCATAGTCATTTAGAATTGCATTGCAGTTAAATTGAGACGAGTCGTAAGCAAACTTAGCGTTCATTAAGTTGACACGAGCGAAAATCTCGGAGAGGACAGACATCTCGTGGTCGGTCAGAGGCGACACAGCAGAGGAGGTGGCCCCCTGGAACAGGCTCCAGGTTGTCACCTTTCATTGGAGTGGGGGTGACCCTAGTAGACTCAGCCTCTGAATCATCCACGACCTTGTGATAAAACGGTGGGAAGGGGACCTTGACTGGGACATCAGAAGTGTTAGGAGCTATGACAGATTCTGACTCCGACTCAGACTCAAATTCTGATTCTTTTTCACTTCCCTCTTTGAACATAGGGCCTTCTCCAGTTGTGATCTTGAGAATGCGGCCTTGGCGATCGGTCCACTTGACGGTTTTCCTCCAGCCCTGTGTAGCTTTCTCTGGGTCAGTGTCGGAGATCAAGGTAGTTGGGTCAAACTGATTGTCCTTCAGGGCGATGTTGATGATGTCCTCATAGTCGAGGTGCTTGATGTTATCTTCTCCAAAGAGGAGAGTGACAGCTTGTCCATCGAGGCATGACGACGGCTTAGACTCGGTTGATGCGCTTTCGGTGTTGTCGGGGATGAAGTAGCAGTCCTGGAAGACTTCCACACCCGGGTACCTGGCCTTGGCTACAGAGTCATAGATCGGCTCTGGAAAGCCATGGTAGAGCTCTGATTCTCCCTCGGGGACAAAGTATCCATTGAGGGTCGGATGATATGGACGGAGGATAACTCCGTGCTTCTTGCGTTTTCGAACTAGGAGGTTCATCTCCTGGATATCTTCATCGGTAGGCTCATATCCCAGCCCGAAGGGAATGTTGGGGATCTTAGCCTGTTTCAAGGAGGTAAGGTGCTCTTCATGGGTTGAGGGGTAAACCCGGGAAGTAACCCCGGCGCATCATGATGCGCTTGATCGTGAGGTTGGCAAACGGGTCACAATCAAAGGGTGTTGATTCATCAGTTATGGCATTCACAGCTTGGAATCCCCACATTTCATTATCATCTTCCTCAATGGTCTGGGAGGCTATTCCCTTTCTCATGACAACTTTGATCGGGGAAGCAGGAATCGTGATTGTTTTCCCGTTGAAGAGGACCCTTATTTTCTGGTGGAGAGTCGAGGTAACTGCCTTGACGGCGTGAATCCAGGGACGTCCCAGGAGCATATTGAAAGAGGCGTCAATGTCGACCACCTGAAAACTGGTTTGCCTTTCTGTAGATACCTCATTTCTACACCTCCCGCAAACCACCCGGTGATGATTGGGCCGCATGTTTGGTACGCGGAACGATTTGTGACAGTTCGTAAGTTTATCGTCAAGTGATTGCTCAAACACTGATGTCTACCTCTTAGTTGTCATCTACGTGCCGATACGGTCGTTTTGACAGTAATTAGAGTACATTTGGAGTCCGGGCCTAAAACCGTCTTCATTTTCTCGATAACCGCTAAATCCCGAGTCGAATGTTCGAATGTTCCGGATATTTCTATTCCATATTTTATAAAATATTTCACAATCTTTTAATCTTTGGTAAACAATTTCCCGTAATATTCATACAAAATATTAAGGAAAACCAAATCATTCTGTTATTCCATAATTTAAACAGGGAAATCTTTCTTTCGCAGGAGGAAACCACCTGGGAACAGACGCAAAGAGTGCGCGCTTCTTCCAAGAGACGCAGTCATCGCCGCGCCTCTTCCCAAGTCCTTTCTGCGTATTTTTCGTATCTTTTTCATATCTTTTCGAGATTCACTTCCAAAGAGTCTCCGAAACCCTACTCCTTCACGTGATTAGTATAAATAGGAGCCTTCGCTCCTCATATTTCTCACGCGAGTGTCCGCCCTTCTCTTCTCCCTTTGCATTCTAGACCTTTGTTCTTACTTTTTGGCGTCTACGTGCTTGAACATTCGACCACGTAAGCTCGGATCCTTCTGAGTACCAGCCTCGTTTGTATGACCGACCAATTTGACCAACTCCACAATCAATCAACTTAATTAATTAATCGTTTTCCTCTTACGAGGGGACTTTCATCTACATTCGAGTCGAGCATCACTAATCGATAACTTAGTTCATCTCGTTTCGTCAAACATGTAAGTCTGAGGGTGTAAATCTCTCTTTTATTTATTGTTCTTTACTTTTTGTATCACTAATGTAAGATTTATGTCGAAAATACTTATTAAAACCGATTTCTAAAACCTCGTTTAAAACCTTTTACTTACGGATTACCGAAGACAAACCGTTGAAAAAGGGACGCAAAGAATCGCTGCGCCTCTTCAAGGAGCGCAGCGTTCGCCGCGCCTCTTCGTGAGGGCCGCGCAGCCTCGCTTCCTTTCTTCTTCCTTCGTCCTCTCGTAATTCGCCTTCTTTATTTGTTTTTCGTTTGTTCGTTAATTCTTCGGTACAATAACATAATCATCTCGCATGTATATTATTTATCATTCATTACATATATAATTCATCATTAAATCCGACTTAAATCCCAAGTAATTCATATTTGCGGGTTTTCGTCATTAAACTCAACCCGGGTTGTAGAGATTCAATTTGTTCATATTGAGTTTCTGGAATTCGATCTTTGATATATTTTCATCTGTTTATTCGTCATTAATTCGTCATTAATTCGTCATCTTTAGCCTATTTAGTTCACCCATGTCATTAATCAATCGTTCATTCATGTAAATAATTCGTTTGCATCCGTCTCATATATGTTTTATTGCTTTTATGACTCATTCATATGTAATTAATGAATTAAATCACTTCCATCCGAGTTAAATATCGCAATTAACCCTTAAAATCACCAATCAATACTAACGATTTGCAGTTCCGGCATCAAAGCAAGAACTCACCCTTGGAACAGACGCAGCAACTGCTGCGCCTCTTCCAAAGGGCGCAGTCCTGTTGCGCCTGTTCAAGGTTGATTTCTGTCTCTGAACTTCCGTTCTGCCTTGACCTGTTTAATTAGCTTACGTATAATTAACTATTATTCGTATTATCGCCTAATAATCTGTTCGTTAATTTATTTATTTATTCTTTCTCAAATTATCCGTTTTAGAGGTATTTTCGACATAAATCAATGAAACCCATTGTAATCATTGTAATTTTCATTATTTTTTCTTTATTGTATTTCTTTTTTGTATCGCTTGTATGTTTTCACATGTAATTGAACATAAATTCCTACTTCGACTCAATTGTTTGCTAATTAATTGTTCACCGACTTAGTTAATTTCTTCACATGCTAGGAACAAAACTTGGATGTTGCATTGCATGCATATAATCGACGATATATCGAGTATGAATAACTTCCCTAATCATTAGTAGAGGCCGCTATCGAGGCGGGCGGGATTAGGTGTTCGATCAAAAGAGCTTCCTAATACGTACCCTCACCCCTTACTCCAGATCTCGTGAACATCTCGTGTTCATTGGCATCCATGAGAGTCATTCTAGACATAGAATGCTAAGGGTAACGATTGCTTAGTGTTCATGTCACTACTTTGTGTCTTGACAGGACACAAGGTATTCGAACGGTTCCAATTTCCCATAAAAATTGGTGGCGACTCCACAAATGCAAACGCTTGTTTCCCAAGCGCCCCCGTGGCCCATTGTCCATAGTTTGGCGACTCCGCTGGGGATAATACACTTACGTGTAGCCAAAAGGGTGAAACTTGTACAAGGTTAGGGAATAGTTTGTATAAGACAATTGTCGGTTTTCATAACTCGGTCTTCCTAGACCGTTTTAATCGGCCTTCCTAGGCCCAACCCAACCCATTCGACCAATCGCCCCGTCTAAACGGTCCTAATTCTTATTTGGGCCTAAGGATGGATAGCGATTGACGTCATCCATACCATGATGCTTACTCTTGTTTGTATCAAGGGCCTTCACTACTTGGGGAAATGGACTAGGAATCGGCCTTACTCTTGTTTGGTACGAGCCTCTTCACAGACTTTGGGTTTGATGGTTCGGTATGGTAACCCACCCTTTAAACCAAAACCTTTTAAATGCACTCAGCATCCCGTTATAATGCTTCTATAAATGTTTGTACCTTACGTGATCACCATTCCTAAACGATACCATGACGATTTTTGTAAAATCAAAGTCCTTTTTTTAATAAAATTTTTTCGAAAAGAGGCCCATGATTAGCGCAAAACCGAGTCAAAACTCTGTCCATTTGTCAAGTCAAAATTCGGGCCCAAGCCCATTTCAAAACCTCACTTCGAGTCCACTCCTACAACTACACTATAGTTGACTAGGACCAACATTTTTCAAACTTTGTCATTTCTTCAAAGCTCACTCAACACAAGTGGCACACACCCACTTCACGAGTCAAAACATTTCTTTCTTAGTAAGTGTGTTAGAATGGTCGATCGTGTTTTGATTCGTCGTCGATCTCTTATTCAGTCTCCAAGATGCCTGGAACAAGTGATGCGAACTTCAACCAACTCCAAGATGGTAATGATCGAATCCTAGCCGCGCTAGCCCAAATCCAAGTTACCCAAGACCAAGTGTATGATTGCCTTGACACCATCGAGAGCCGAATCTACGCCGTGGAGGGGAGGTTGCCTCCTCAAGAAAGTGAAGTAGTGGATGACTTCGTGAACGACTTCAGGGATGAAAACCCTCACATGGGAATGACTGCAGATGAGAAAAGACTCCAATACTTAGAGGAGCAATTAATGTATCTCAAAGGGGATGACATTTACAGGGAGAATAACCGCAAGTATGAGGCCGTAAATTCCAAATTGCCAACCAACTTCAACATGACGGATATTCCTAAATTCAAGGAGCACGAAAACCCGTTGAACCATATCCGTGCCTTCAAGGATTACATGTCTATCAAAGGCATCAAACTGGAGATGTTCTTAAGGATCTTTCCTTCATCTCTTCACACCATCCCAAAGCAATGGTTCTACTCTTTAGAACACAAGAAGATCGCTACTTGAGAAGATGCCGCAATCGAGTTTGCTAAGCAATATGCGGATAAAGCTGAGATCCAAGTTAACATGCGCACTCTAGAGGTTCTTACCCAAAATGACAAAGAAGGTTTCACCGACTTCCTAAGTAGGTGGAGGAAGACTAGTACCCAACTAGTTGAACGCCCGGATGAGGCTACCCTTGTGGAGAAGCTCGTGGACAATCTAAAACCCATCTATGCCAATCATTTGAGGTACCAAAACATCAAAACTTTCAAGGACTTAACCGTACTAGGAACAAGAATTGAAGATGACATCCGTAAAGGGCTCTTGTCCAAAACGGTAGGGCGAGGATATCAAGGCTCAATAACTCGTTCATACGGCTCCACTAGCAAGACCGATGAAGTTAACCTTCTCGAACCATCCAAGAAGAGTACCCCACCAAAGAAATTCACAAATCTTGGGGACACTTACTCCAATGCTCTAAAGAGGTTAATGAAGCAAGGTAAACTCCAACCCATAGGACCTACTCCCGAACCAGAAAAGAAATCCAAGTTCTGGGATGAAAACTCGTACTGTGAATACCATAGGGGCAAGGGGCACGACACAGAAAAATGCTACAAATTGAAAAATGTGCTTCAAGACATGATCGAGGATGGTCGACTTCTAATACCGCCGGAGGTAAACCCAACAACACTCGAAATCCTCTTGGAATTCTAGTGATAACAAGTGAAGAATCTACCTTAGATTGTTCACATCTGATTTCTCCAGTTGAAGATAAAATCCACGCGATCGAGAATGAAGGGTTCTACTCTACTATCTCCCCTACCATTTCCGATTTCATCACATGGGCAAGGAGTGTGGATAGGCAAGTTTGGGAATTGGAAAATGTGGTGACCATTCTACATGACCCTAATGCGACACCTAAAGAACATGCGCCACTAATTTTCTCTCAAAATGCTACTATGCAAGAAATAGTCGCCGTGGTTAATAAACTAGTTGACCAAATCATACAATTAGAAGACGAGATCATGAGAATGAGGGAACTAGCCACAATCAATGGAGTTTGGGCCGATGACGATGAAGACGAGTATCTCATTGAACACTCCCTAGTCAAGGAAATAGTCCAAAATGGTGAAGACCAAGATGTGGACCATCTAACTCATTCGGGGCGTCCATATCAAAGCACTACTCAAAATGGTCCAACCAACGTTATCACACCAAATGATAACGAAGATGACTCCACTGATCATTTGCTCAAGCAATTACAGAAGACAAAGGCTGATCTTTCAGTCTGGCAACTAGTAGCAAGCTCATTCCCACATCGCCAAGCTTTACTGCAAGCTTTAGCCAAACTAAATGTAGCACATAATTCCACACCCGACGATGTAGTCAACTTGGTCTTCCAAGAATCACCAAAGTTAAGTAATCCTATTACTTTCTCAGACGAAGATTTGCCACCCTTTGGCGCTAGTCATAACTTGGCTCTCTACATCACCGTCATTTGCTTAAAGAAGAATGTGCCAATGACCTTGGTAGATGATGGCTCCGCGGTCAACGTCATACCCCTTAAAACGGCATCCAAATTAGGTATGAAAGAGTCGGATTGGACCCCTACCAATCAAGGTGTTCGCGCATATGATGGTACATGACGAAAGGTAGTAGGACTCGTTAACCTAACCATAGCCACAGGGCCAATTGAGCGAAAGGTTAACTTCCAAATAGTGGACATTGAAGCTTCCTTCAACATACTTCTGGGAAGACCTTGGATTCATGCTTCCAAAGCGGTAACATCCACCCTTCATCAAAAGATCAAGATCCCACTAAATGGCAAAGTGGTGACGATCACTTCGTCACCCATCAAGGCAATAATCGAAAAGAAGTCAAACAATCAAGTCCTCATGGATCCAAAGATATGAACTTTGGGGCTTCCAAAGCATAAGTGTCATAGAAAGTGAATTGGCACCCCTATACTACGATCCCTACTCCAACTTGGTGGTCAACCACATACTCAAATCCCAGGGATACTTCCCTGGAATGCCTTTAAACCCTGTCCGAAGAAACACCTTCGCACCTTACAAGGAAGGCAACTCAAAAATACCACTTGGCCTAGGATACAAATCCACTATAAAGGAAGTTCTCGAGATGCTCGCTCAAGTTCAAAACCGTAAGCACATAGGAGTCCAAATGCAACCATATTCCCCTACCCTAAATGGATACTTCGTTAGGGAAGGAAGCCAAGAACTCTTTCATGGATTTCCCGAACCTTGGCACTATCTCCGAAAGAAGCTAGCCGGAATCGAGATCTTTCACGATTGCTACTTCATTCCTCCAGAAACGGTTCCTACCATCAAAACCCGTCAAGCACCTTGCTTAGACGAACAAGCTGTTAGTCTACTATTTGGAGAAGATCGATTTGTTAAAGCCGCGCAGGATGAGATCATTACCATGATACTTCAAGACGATCACTTCAACCCTACCGCGTTAATCACAGAAACAAACGCGAACCAGCAGAAAGGATGGAGAAAATCAATCAAGTGGACCAACAATCAAGGAAGACTCTTCAAGCTCACAACTGGAGAAGGAGAGATGTTCAAAGGAGAAACAGAAGACGATGAATTCGAGTCAGAGTCAGAGTCGGAGTCAGAGTCGAGGTCTAGAGAAGTCACTAAGGAGTCTCCTCCTGTCGTCATCCCCATTCCCTTTGTTTCTCCTAGCTTAGCCTCGAATAGTAACAGTAGTTCGGGAAATGTCCCAACAACTGTCCCTTTACCGCCACTGACCACAGATCAGATGGCTTCTTTGTTTCAACTTTTATCAAACTTTAATATGAATAAATCAGGTTCTGCTTACTCTTCGTGTTATCTTGAGTGCAATTCTGTTTACGATGATACTGAGGATGACCCAAACCCAGACTCAATTGAAATACCTCCCTACATAGCCAAAGAAATACTACAAGAGGGGGAAGGGGACCAGTAATAGAGAACACCTGAACCCATAAATGTAGGAACCGAACTAGAACCCCAAGAACTTAGGATAGAGACTACCTTGAACCCTACCGAAAGGGCTAGTTTCATAGACCTCCTGCACGAGTTCAAAGACGTTTTCGCTTGGTCCTACAAAGACATGCCAGGGATCGACAGGGATATCGCCGAACATAGAATCCCAATTAAGCCAGGTTTCAAACCTGTGAAACAGAAGCTTCGTCGAATGAGAACAGAATGGGCTCTCAAGATTAAGGAAGAAGTCGATAAGCAATTCAAAGCCGGGTTCATCAAAGTTTCCGAGTACTCTGACTGGGTAGCCAACATAGTACCTGTACCCAAAAAGGATGGGAGAATCCGTGTTTGTGTTGATTTTAGGGACTTAAACAAAGCAAGTCCTAAAGATGACTTCCCTCTACCACACATCGACATATTGGTGGACAATACCGCAGATCACGCATTACTATCCTTCATGGATGGGTATGCGGGTTATAACCAAATCAAGATGGCCCTAGAAGACATGCATAAGACCGCCTTTGTCACTCAATGGGGAACCTATTGCTATACGGTCATGCCGTTTGGGTTAATCAACGCCGGCGCTACATATCAACGCACCGCAACTACACTCTTACATGACATGATTATCCTTATACCCATTTGACATTTACATAAAATGCCACTACATACCCCACCTACCAACTCACAATTAAACCCACAATTACATACCCCACCTATTTTCTTCCCTCTTTACCCCTTCTTTTACCCTCTTTTCTTAAAAACCCAATTTTTTACCACGTTACCATTTGTATGGTACGGAGGAGTATTAAACAAGATTCAAGATAAAGCGGTAGGCTTTTTAAAGAATTACCACAAGTCTTTATGTGAAGTGAAGTCTTTAAGTAACCATCACAAGTACACAGGTATCCGAGCATCGAACATATTACCCGATCGCAGCGGCCTGAATGGTGGGCCTCACTTGAGGGTCGAATCCTTCACAAAGACTAGTCGAACTAAATTTGATGTACCTGAAGTTCCCACAGTTCTTTTCGAGGGCTATCGGGATTGGATGTGATGGGCTTTGCTGCATGGACATCTGTAAACCATGACCTGGATGTGCAAAGGGTTGTAGACCAGGGCCTTGCATACCATGAAACGGGCCGCACTGGAACTAGATAATGAGGGCCTTGAAAAGGGTTCATCCCAAAGCCCATTCCCATGCCCATCCCAAGTCCCACGGGTGAAAAATGAGGCATTTGTGCACCATGAATAGGTTGCATCCCCGGTGGAAGCATCATTGGTTGCATACACAAACCAAAGACCCATAGACATCATCTCATGGATCAAGTACATTTCGAGGCCGGTAGGCTTTTCTCAGAATTACCAGAGTAGTAACAACAATTTATTTTATTTTTATTTTGTTGGTAGCCTAAAGAGAGTCATAATAGCATATTAATGATGTCGGTTTCAAACTCAAATCGGAGTAAAAACACTAAAAACTTCAACGAGGAAACATGAAATTAACCCGTACTTGAAGTCAAGGGTTTTCGATACTCTATTGCCTCATCCAAAGATAGAAGCCTTGTCCACCTGGTATTCCGAAAAAAAAAAATGAGCAGAGTAGTTGTATATTTGAAACTATCACTTCAGAATAGTCATAACTTCACCGAACCGACATGGACTTGGTTTTATACTACCTTCCTCCCAATGACATGATTTTTTTTGTATGCAAGCATATTTATTTTACGAAAGCACATGCAGATGGGAGTCCCATATTCATTCTTCACTACATGATACATCACATAGGACATGGCAAACTATCGTTGGTTTATAAACACAATAGAATAAACGTGAACTTATTGCCGTAAAAATATATTCAAAACATTATTTGATAACTTCATCCACCCCCTCATAAGCAAAGGCTATAACAAGTTCAAGCTCATGACACCTAGCTGCTGAAGGCCAACTCCATAAATACATCGTAGTCATCGCGATTCAGTATGAATCTAAAGTAGTGAATAAAGTACCTTATTACAGTTAGGTATGAGCTCTTGCAATGCACGCATCTTCTCATTAATTCTATCCCTCCGTCTCTGTTGATAACCAAACATAAAACGTCATTAAAGAGAAAGGTGCTGTTCCCAATTCCAAAGAAACTACGTATTAGTTTTGGAATACAATAGAACAAAGGGAAATGGTTCTAATGGCGAGCTTTTCTTTTTATTGTACAAGAGCAATTGATCAATGAAATACGCAATGCGCTTTTCATAATGTAACATCCAGAGACAGTCTCTCTCTCTCAGCTTTAAACATAGGGGTAAAGTTGCGAAAATCCAAATCATTTACACCATCAACAAGAGCCTTTGAGGCACTAGAATAAATGGCTAAATGTTGCTGGTATGAACTTGTGATAATGAAGGTGGGCTCACCCTTATCTAGTGCTTACCCTTTCAGATAAATTATGCACTTCTGCAGCTCGACTTCTCTTTGAGCTTGCTCGAGCATGAGCAATATTCTTTGCACCCACTGACTCTTCCACTTCCTGCAAGAGAATTACTATGAGAAGCAGAATTGGGAATGACAGATAAAGCACATTATCCGAATTTGAAAAAACAAACATATCTTACTTCACTAGGACCTTCGGATTCTCAGATTCACGCATTTTCCTTTTCAGATCATATGCAAGCTCATTTGAAGTTCTATCCACACTATTCCCCGAACATACGTAAGATGCAACAACTACTACTTCCACTTTGTTTCCCGTTGCATTAAATCCGTGATTGTGTTGAGTATCTTTCACACCATCTTTTTCCCTTAAAGTTCTTTTTGTCAAATGCATCTCTTCAAAGGGTTTCCTTGGCAACAACCCTAAAATCTCATTAACAGGAGCTTGAACAAACTGGTTGTGGATCCCTACATCCTCCCGAGACACAAAGGGGGAAAACTACAATTTACAGTGCTTTTCTGTTCATTCTCTATTCTCTTTGAGGTATTGACAGTCACATGGTTAGCTTTGGCACGAATAGCAGGCCGTGAAAAATAGGGAAAGTTTGTAAAGCTAGAGCTAGTACAAGGTCGCCCCGCATCTATCTTCTCGCAATCTCAAGCTAGTAATATCGAAACGCCCGATTTTGGAATATTATGTTGAGAAGACTCGTAAAAACGAGTTACTTCCCTCCACTCATGTCTAATATGTTCAGTGTTTGAGGTGACTTTAGATACATCGGCGTGCTTCAAGCTTGCAGAATTATGGTCACTCCGCTTTTCTCGAAATGCTACAGGATTATCGGCAGAGATGTCATTTATGGTAACACCTGATAACTCTTGGGTTGAATTCAGGTTTTCATTGGTCATCTTAAGCAAATCAGTTAAAAGGCATACTACAAGTGACTTAATAGATCTGAAGACTCCAAAGCAGAGCAAATACTCAGCTCTGCATCTTTCCCACCATAAACCACTTCTAGTTTAACAAATTCCGCAAATATATTCAAGGTTTCAAGATTAAACTAATCCAACAGGAAGAAACAAACAAAAGTTCCCTCACTTTTTATGAAATAAATCTTAGTTTACTGGTGTCCTAATCATAAAGATACACAACTATAATAGAGTACTCCATATTAGTTAACCTAATACTTTGAATACACGAGTATGACAATATCATAATAATAAGCAGACATATTGTACTGTTTAGAGATTAAAGAAATCATTCTTTTCGATACAACCATGATTAGAATAAAGTATTAAGATAAACCCACATCAGATTATCTAAATCAAGTACTCCGTAGGGGGAAACAACTCAACACACCCAATAAAACTAGCTACAAATACGGAAAAGCAAATGAACAACAAAGAGAGAGTTTTCAACCTTAAAAAGTTGCACCAAAATGAAGACAACCAAAAAAGAATTATCCTAAATCAGATTGTCTTGTACTCAAAACTTCCAACCCAATAAATTAATTATGATATTCAACAGGAAAGCACCCAGCTTTTATGAGTGAGAGAGAGAGAGAGAGAGGGAGGGATGCAACTGTGCAAGAAGAAAGGGTTGTTGCGTAGTAAATAGAAGTAAAAAAGCATATGTATGTAATCACAGGATACTTGGGAAACTTCTATGACTTGACCAATTGCAATGGTTGAATATTAATTCTACTTACAATTTTGTGTGTATTTATTTTTACACACATAAAATTTAAGTTATATCTAGGTGACTGGTCATAATGTTAATCGAGCTCAATGATAACCAAGATTAATGTCCCCTGCAATCTTCCAAGTACCTGAAACTGTCCTACAAGTGTCTGAGATGATATGGCCAGCCTGCAGGGATCCCACAAGATAACCCAAGGCAAATGGGCGG
The DNA here is from genome assembly GCF_048544455.1 of Silene latifolia. Lineage (NCBI taxonomy): Eukaryota > Viridiplantae > Streptophyta > Magnoliopsida > Caryophyllales > Caryophyllaceae > Silene > Silene latifolia. Next base: position 64,874 of record NW_027413186.1, on the reverse strand, counting down.
CTAACACGTGGACCCACCTACGCCAAGTAAGAGATTGCTCACACACTGAGCCTGGCATCCATATCTATTCTCACTCCCACCTTTCTCGGTCCTATGCAATCAACCTACCATCCTCTTTCTAATCCTAGAGCCACCTTTTTCTCTTTTTTTTTTGTTTTTGTTTTTGTCCAATTCCCTCAAATCAAAGTAACAATTTCAGTAAGACCACCCCAAGCAAGGGTCGCCTTAATTAGGTCGCTACCCATATTTACTCTTAATCACACCTTATTTATCTTGACCCACTTTCACCCTCCCAAGCAGAAAGTCGCGACCTAGGTCACCAACTCAATCATTTTCCACTTTCCAACAATTTCAATCATTTCTCACATTCTCTACCCCACTAAACCTTTTCTCATTTTTTCCAATTATCATTTAATTTATATAACTTAATTTTAGTTTTATAATTTTATAAATAATATAATTATAAAATAATAACTATGTACATGATAAATATTTTATCTTTAATTCGGATATTAGATAAAAAAAATAATTTAATTTAACGATCGTATTTTAACAATCTATACAATGTAATAATCGTATATTATTTTCAACAACGTAATCGAGTCAATATCGTAACTTTAATACGAGTATTAAATAAACTCTCTCAAAAAAAAAAAAAAAAAAGATGTAACGTGGACTGGATACTGGATAGACACAAAGACAAAGCCACACACCAAACTCATTCATTCATCTTTGAAATTCCAGTTTCTTAAACACAAACCCAAACTCCTCTTTTCCCAAATTCTTCCCCAAACCCAGATAAACAAAGGATCCTATATCTTTAGCGCATCAACATCATCCCCAAATAAAAGAAATTCCCAAATAAAATTACAAACAAACGATATCAACATCACCATCTTTAGCGCATCACCATCATCGATCTTCAACATCTTAGCCGATCTTCACCATCATCGATCTTTTCAATTTTCTGGGTTTCAATTTCACCCATATCTTCATCTATCATTTTCCGTTTTTCCAAGATCTCATTTTTTCAATTTTGGTAAGTCTCATTCTTGATTTTATTTGTTGATTTCTATAGTGGGTAATTTGAAATCAATATTTTTTCAATATAAAGGGACAGAAGTTTTATTTTGTTGATGTTTATGTAATTAATTTGTTACACTTTTTAATGAATTCAAAATTGATCAAAATATATCAAAGTTGAGTTCATTTTGTAGAGAATTTAAAGATAATGCCCTTTTTTATATGCTCATATTTTTTTTAATTTTGATTTAATGTACAATTTTCAATAACCCAATTGTTAACTAGTTCTTCAATACAAATAATTTTTGCAGAAATGGCGCAGAAATGGCAGAGGAAGATGGAAGGTTGAGCTTGACCTTGTCCTTTTTTTTGTACCCAAACAAATCAGAGCATGACACGTGTTGGGTCACCAACCAGGTCAAGAATATCAAAAGAGGTCATGGGATGACCTCCTTTGCCAACCGGGTCATCCTAATTTGGAGTTTAATTTGTGATTAAGGAGACCCACCCCCCTCATGACCTAGGTCATGAGCTTGCTTGGGGGTGGTCTAAGTGAATTATACATCTGATGTACTACATTAGTTAGTATAGTTTTTGAGTATTAACATAAAGTTTTTGAGTTTTGTTTTAAAAATTATGAGTTTTGTTAGAAAGTTTTTGAGAATCCATTTTTGAAATAATGGTCAAAAATAAAATATTTGTCGTTTTGGGTCGGTTTTAAAAATATTTGTCAAAATGGTGTCCACGTAGGCTCGGGATTTCTGGACCTAAAACACGCCACTACCAATGGCGTGTTTATAATGAGTACGGAAAGAAACTTCATTAAAAAATGGACTAAAACAAACACGCCATTGGGAATGGCGGGTTTCGGAGGGGAAACACGCCACCCCTAATGGCGTGTCTTATGTAATTTTTTTTTTTTTTTTTAAAGTTCAGTCAGTTGAGGAAAAAAATTGTTGTAAAGACACGCCACTACTAATGGCGTGTTTCCTTCACAAAACACGCCATTATTAGTGGCGTGTTTCAGGTCTAGAAATCCCGAGCCTACGTGGACACCATTTTGACAAATATTTTCAAAACCGACCCAAAACGACAAATATTTTATTTTTGACCATTATTTCAAAAATGGACTCAGTTTTTGAGTTCATTCTTTTTAACATGAAACTAAAAAAATTACAATATAACTCAAAACCATTACTCCCTCCATTCAACTCCACTTTACATGTTTGCTTTATCACGTTTGCCAACGCGACTTTTACGCGGTAATATATTTAGCTACGTATTTGCAAAAATTATAAAAGTTAGATATTTTTAATGTACTCTTAAAGACGAATCAAATAAGATCCCACATGAATATATTTTAACTTATGTATCGATAGAAAATTGAAGTTGAATGTCCGCTTGTGAATAGTGTGCAAAATAGAAACCCGCAAAGTGGAGTTGAATGGAGAGAGTACATATAAGCTCGAAAAAATTTGAGTTTGACGTCAAAAAACTAACATGTAACTTTTAAACTTTATAAAGCTCGAAAAAAATACACAAAAACTCAAATATATATAGAGTCTGATGTAATACATCCGATGTATAATCCTTTTTCTCGGTTTATGCGATTTGTGAGTACGAGGGGTTTGTTGTACAGAGTATCACCTTTTGTAAGCAACACAAAGATGTCGTTTTCAAGTGACTCGAATGAGTATTACTCCGTATATCAAGACTGTGCCAAATGGCAACGCTTCTAATCAAAGTGCTCCATAATTTTAAGGAAAAATTGCAAATTACTAGCTATTATAGTTAATATTTTTCAAAATATTACATATTTTACATTTTTATTTAAACTACTACCTCAAAAGTTACAAGTTTTCCCGAGTTGCTACCTAATAACTAATAAGCTTAGGGACTTGCTAAATCCCGCACATAATTTTACTTAAATTTCGCACATTTTTCCCCGTATTCCAAGTATATCTCTCTTATTTCTCACCCAAAAAAGAAATCAAAAACCAAAAATAATGAGAGAACACCCATCTCCTTCGTCTCCTTCCAAGGCCCAATCACTCAACCACCCTCCGAGCACCGGCCACCCCTCGTCGCTCGCCCCTCCCCGCGACGAGCACCACCTACACCGGCAGAACACCCACTCCCTTTCTCCAACCATCGCCGGTACTTCTCTAAAACAAGTGTTTCAAAATTAACATGGGTTAGATCTCGGCGTTTCTCCGATCACATTAATGCGGACTCACGCAAGTGCACCTTCGACGACTCTCGATTTTGATGTTGACCTCGACAGTTTGGTGTTATTAGTGGTGGGGTTTAAGATTTACAGTATGGTTTCCGGTTGAGATTCTGGGAACGAGGCCACGATGGTGCACAAGAGAGACCCGCGAACTCTCTGACTTCCGACACATCCACTGGTCACCGGTGGTCTAGGTGGGAGCAAAGGTGGCGAGTGCTGGCTGCTAGGTTTTGAGAGAGGGAACATTTTTTTTATTTTTTTTAAAGAGAAGGGTAGTATTGGAAAAAAGGTGACAAAATGTGTAAGATGTAGTAAATTGTGTGTAGGATTTAGCAATTGTGTAAGCCTAATTAAGTCTTAATTGAGGTAAAATGATCAAAAACTCATAAATTAATATTGGACACCCATTTTACCTTATTTAAACACCCATTCCTCGTCATCTTCTTCACTTCTTTTACCACCACCAGAAATCAAACCCCACATCACCATAAGCACCGCAACCACCACCAATAGTATCACGTCGGCCCCGTCTAAACCACCACCACCACACCCAAAGCCCCAACTAGCGAAAATTCTAGATCTAAGGAGTAAGATTCCTGAAGGTGCGACAACATCTTAAGGTAGTGTTGTAGCGATGTGGGCAACAAGTAGGAATAACAAATGTGGTGGGTTTATGGTGGTTTCTGAAGGTGGTGACAGTTGATAGTGGTGGTGTATAGAGGAAGAGGATGCAAAAGAAAGGATTGATTAGAAAGGGATGGTATTAATAAGGGTATTGTAACACCCCCGTCGGGATGGTGAATTGGGCCCGTGTAAACCGAGTATGTAGTATGCAATAATAAATTACTCCTCTCATACCACACCAATGGTAACATGGACCCACTTTTTGTGAGGAGAAAAGAAGGTCCATGTTACCATTGGTGTGGTATGGAGGGAGTATTTAATTAAAAAAAAAAATAATAATAGTAATAGTAGTAGTAGAAGTAGTAGCAATAACAATAACAATAACATTAACAATAATACACATATTATACAATTGATAGGTTTCCTAACAACTTTCTAAGTTGCCCTACCTTTACTACTATAAATATAAGAGTAGACTTATTCATAAATAACTTTTCAAGATATTACAAATATGACACACTAGCGTAGATACTTCATTTCGCACCTCCCGCAAGCCACCCGGTGATGATTGGGCCGCATGTTTGGTACGCGGAACGATTTATGACAGTTATTAAGTTTATCGTCAAGTGATAGCTCAAATACTTGTGTTTACCCCTTGGTCGTCATCTACGCGCCTATACGGTCGTTTTGACAATAATTAGAGTTCATTTGGAGTCCGGTCAAAACCGCTTCATTTTTCTAATAAACTGTTTAAAATGCCGAGTCGGAATGTCCTAGAATATTCCGGATATTTATTCCATAAATTAAAGTTATACTCCTCCATACCAGGACAATGGTAACATTGACCGTTTTGCCACTATTCATGGTCGTAGGGAATCTTCGATATTATTCTTAATCTATAAGACAAAATATAGTCATGTGAGATCTTGTTTAATTTATCGTCATGAATCCTATAAGAATATCAAATTTTTATAATTTTAAAGAATAAGGAAGTAGAGATCCACCGCAATTCCATAAGAGAAACGCGGAATTCTTTCTTCCGCAGGAGGAAACCTCTGGAAAAGGACGCAGCACCTGCTGCGCCTCTTCGAAGGATCACAGCAGCTGCTGCGCCTCTTCCCCAGCCCTTTTCTGCATATTTTCAGATTTTTCCGTGATTTGTTTCCAAAGTTTGAGTCATTCCATAATTCTTCATATTTTATAGTATAAATAGGGACCTCCGTCCCACATATTTTTCACGCGAGTGTCCGCCCTTTTCTTCTCCTTTTACATTCTAAGACCGTGCTCTAAGCATTCGACGCCTACGTGCTTGATCAATCGACCACGTAAACTCAGATCATTCTGAGTCCCAGTCATGTTGCATGACCGACCAATTTGACCACTACACATCAATCAATTTAATCTAAATCCTCTAACGAGGGCACTTTCTACATACATTCGAGTCGAGCAATCACTATACGTTAACTTAGTTAATCTCGTTTCGTCAAACATGTAAGTCTGAGAGTGTAAATCTCATCTTTTATTGTATTTTTTATTTTTTCGTATCAATTAATGTAAGATTTACGTCAAAAGCATATTTAAAACCGATTTCTAAAACCCCTTTATTAAACCGTTTTTAAGGATTAACAGAAGACAGACGTCGAGAAGAAACGCGCAAGAATCGCCGCGCTCTTTCGAGGGCCGCCGCAGCCTCGCTTTTCTTTTTCTTCCTCTGTTCTTTGTTGATTCGTCTCTTTTGTTTCGTCTTTTATTATTTTCTTCTTCTTTTATTCGTATAATATAATTCTGACATATTCTTAACAATTATCGTGTTTTATTTACGGTTTAAATCCCTCATAATCAATATTTGCGGGTTTTCGCCATTAAATCAAACCCGGATTTTAGAGACTCGATTCGTTCATATCAAGTTTCTGGAATTCGTCTTTGTACATGTTTTTACCGTTTGTTTTCAGTTTATTCAAGTTCTTCAAATTCGTCTCCGTCTTTGTAATTAAACCTAATTAATTTTTTTAACTCGTTTTAATTCATCTTTAATCCGTTTTAACCAGTTTTAATCCGTGTTTACTGCTTTTATGACAATTTCACATGTTAATAATATGTTAAATCACTTTCACCCGAGTCAAATATCAATAATCAATCATTAAAATTACCAACGAAGATTAATAACGCATAGCTTCGACTTCACGGCGACTCAACCCAGAACAGACGCAGTGACTCTCACGCTAAAAAGAATCTTTGCTACTGTTCCGGTTGATTCGTCCCCAACCCGTTCTTGCTTTGACTTAATCCTTAATTACGTAATTAATCGACTATTAATCGTAATATCACCTCCTAATCTGTTCGTTTTCTAGCCTTATTTACTTTCCTTTCTTTTTCTCAAATTATCCGTCTTAAGTATATTTTTGACGTAAATCATTTAAATCTTTGTAATTTATTGCAATTTTAATTATCGCAATTTATTTACTTATTGTATTTATTATCATGGATGATTTATTTACTTGTTCTCACGTGTAATTAATCCTAAACTCTACTTCGACATTAATAAATGCTAATTAATTGTTCACCGACTTAGTTAATTCTCACATGCTAGGATCAAAACGTTGGATGTTGCATTGCATGCATATAATCGACAACATATCAAGTACGAACAATTTCCCTAAGCATTAGTAGAGGCCGCTTGTGGACATGGCCCACCTGCAGGTCCGGTTCGATCTGCGGACGTGCATTGGTCTTTTTGAAAGCCACGCTCGGCGGCGTAAAAATGCTTTCGACCGGATCGTTTTAGATCGGTCGGTTTCGTCTCGGTAACGGTCTCGAAACGATTAGAGATGTTCGGAGTCGCCACCAAGCGTTTGTGGGATGCTTGGAACCCGTTCGAAATCCACTTTATACCTCGGTCAAACCGAAGCACAAAGCAGCGTTTGACATAGGTACTAAAGATAAGGAAATCGTCCCTCTTTAGCATCCTATCTCTAGAATGACTCTCGTACGCCCTGGATAAGGTCGTCCACTATCCAAAGTTTCTGAGTAAGAGGTGAAGGTACGTATTGGGAAGCCCTTTAATCAGACACCCAATCCCGCCCGCGGTAGCGGCCTCTACTGATCGATCTTGGTTGGTTGAATGCAAAAGTTGATAAAACGGTTTAAATGCATGAATGCGCATCCAATAATTTAAACCTAACATGTGAGAGCTTTCTAAGTCGGTTGATTTAATCCAAGTATCAAGTATAAGATGTCGAGTTGGATTTATGGTTGATTTGCATGCAAGATGGGAATTAAACATCCATTTACCGTATTAGGTTTATGGTGCATAACGTGATCCATTTGTCTTAGTAAAGCATTTTGCAAATATGATTTGGAATGAGCAAATAGTCATCTGATCCGTCCTATATCCGGGCTAACCGGAGTCGGGATCTTCCCGGACTAATCTTTGGAAGGGGAATGCACCCTACACCAGGCAAACCATATGAGGCGCGAGCTCATTGGCGATCCAAGGGGGTCTACCCTGGTTTTGAAAATGAGAATTGAAAGGCCTATTTTAGGCGCGGGTCAACCTACGGTGATATGCCGTATTCTGACCTTTGAAAAACGTTTATAAAACGTATTGAAAAGTGGGTATTTGACCCGATTTGGTTTAAAAGGGTCGTTTAAACCGTATTTGTTGATTTGAGGAACGAGACTCGAATAATCATCATTATTTGATGATATTCGGTGTCGGGGTTGACTTTGACAAGCTTGACATAAATAGTTTTGAAAACAATTATGAACTAATTGTTTTAAGTTCATTTGAATATCATTAGTCGATACTCATCATCGTACCCGGGTTAAAATCCGGCATGGTATGTAGAACCAAGGATGACTTTGTGTTGGTGACTAATATACTTGTTTTGAAAATGTAAAGAAATGATGAAAGGCTTTAAAATACCTCCCAAAAATGAAATAAAAGGTTTTAAAATACCTTTTAAATGTTATTAACCAAATATTATCACCGAAACACGGATTTAACCGTCATGGTATGAGGAACCAAGGGTGAAAAAATGTTTTATGGTTAAAACAAATGAAATAAAATAAAAAGGGTTCGAAAATATTTGAAATAGTAAAAACCAATTGTAAATATGAAAATGAATTAAAGGGAAATGGCGAGAACAAACACGGTTGATTTCTGACCTGGACACCCCATTGAGGCGCGGGCAAACCGGCGAACCAAGGGGCTTCTGTCTCAGGCTAAAAATCAGTTTTGGCTCGTTTATTCCATGTTTTGGTTCATGTTATGCATGTTTTAGTATGTTATAGTCATGAAACAAATAAAAACATAATAAAAGAAGGATTTTTACACCCTCATACTTACATGTTTGGTTATGGCGAGTGACCGACGTAAGTTTAACAACTCGTTTGGTCGAAAAAAAAAACTCGGTTTAAAACCGTTTGGGTAAGTAAAATGAGTGTTTTAAGATTAGTGACGGTGTAGTGGTCGAAGTGGTCGGTCAAGTGATTTAATGCACGATGACGGTACCAAACAATGTGTAAGGCTTGTATTTACGATCGGTAGGTCGTAAATACGCGTCGGATTGTGACTTAAGAAGTCGAGTCGAGAATTTTAAGGGAGAAAAGAAGGGGCGGACACTCGCGTAAGTTCTCAAATGGGGGCATTTGAGGGGTATTTATAGGAAAATGAGTGGTTGTGTGAGTTTTGAGCGACGTGGCCACCGGGTCGCTCAAAGAGGCGCGAGCCACGTCGCGGGTCTTCGAGTTGTCTTGTCGCTTTCACACAAGAGCAATCATGATTTGTTCTATCCTAGGATTTGTAGTCATATGTTTGGTACTTGACCATTCATAAATCCGGAAAATCTTAGCGTAGAAGGTTTTGAATGTTTGTTTTTTGTGGTTGACTCGGTTTAACTCGTTGTTGGAGTCGGGATTTGAATTTTTGAGTCGGTTTTTGGTCCGGTGTCGGTTTTGACATTAGTTAGTGTCATTGCGACCCCGTCGTCGTGCATTAAACACTCCAGGTATTTTTGAAATGTTTTATTTTCGAAATCGTTTTAAGTTTTCCGACGTAAAGTTGTTCACAAACTGTCGATCAAACGTCGCGATTCCAAAGCATGTTATAGTCCGATAATCATCGGGTGTTTGTTGGAGTCTCGGATCTTCGGGTATCTACAGAGCCCCCACTTTGACTGAGGCTTGGACAGGGCGAAAGTCAAAGTAGAGTCCCCAGGTCAATCGAAGATTACAACTGGAGACCCAAGCGACGTCGAGGCGGCTCGAAAGGATTCTGGCCAAGGACCTGCCGTCGGGAAGGGCGACGCCAAGGTGACTCGAGGGTACGAGCCAAGGACCTGTCGTCGGGAACAGTTTAGAGTCTGTCGACTATACGTACGGGTCGTTTAAAGTCCGTTAGACTACGTACAAAGGCTCGCCAGCCACAAGAAGGAGTCATACCTGAGGCATCTTCGGATACGTCCTTGCATGTTTGCGTATAAAGGCTCGCCATCTGTGGTGCGTATGTGAGGAGGGCTCGCCGTTTGTTTGAGTTTTGAAGAAAATAGCAAATTTTGAATTTTGCTATCGCGTTTGGAGTGACGGTTTATGTGCCGCCGTTGACATCTGAAAGAAATAGTGAATTTGGAATCTTCACTATTATTTTTGAAGTGACGGTTTATGTGCCGCCGTTGACATGTGTGGGAAATAGTGAATTTGGAATCTTCACCATTATTTTAGAAGTGGCGGTTTATGTGCCGCCGTTGACATCTGAAAGAAATAGTGAATTTGGAATCTGCACTATTATTTTGAAATTGACGGTTTTAATTGCCGTCGTTTGAATTTTGAGGAAATAGTGAATTTATATTTTCACTATTTGTGTTCACATTTGAGAAAACGACGGTCCTGAAGGTCGTCGATGAAAATTTGAAGTTTGTTATGTGGTAATTGGGCCAAAGCCCAAAATTCACTGAATAGAGCAAGGGGAGGCCTGGTTTAGGCGCGAACCACCTGGCGAACCAAAGGGGCTTCCCTATTTTTCTGTAAAAGACGCGAGGCTTGGCTGCTTGTCATTCATCATTCATCTTCAACCTTTCGACACAAGAAAACCCAAAAAACGCCATTGTTGGTCCTTGAGCTTGCTTTCATTTGCGCCGATATCATCAATGTCATCTCAAGGTACGTATTTCCTCATGAATCCATTTAAATTTGTTGGTCATTTGATAGATTGAATTAGGGCGAAAGTTTTAACCTAGAAAATTGATTTGGGCGTTTTTGATTGAGCCCATTTCAAGTGAAATTGATGATTGCATTAGGTTAGAAACCTGTTTAGGAGTATAGGGGTGCTTTTAGTTTGCATTTTAGTCCTCGTTCGCGCTCCCTATGCTCGAAAAACGTGAGTGAGGTGAGAAACCGTCTCATCTCGCAATGCCAAGTTTATTTGTTTGGATAATGGGCCCACTAGGTTGCATTGTAGTCGGGAAAGACCGTATTTGCGATTGTGGACCTTTGTTGGGTATTGTGGGCAAAATTGGAATTTTTGCCTTATTGTGACGGTCTTATGTCTGACAAAATAAGCGCCTATTTGGGCTTGAATTGAGTCAGTTTGCCTTGAAATGGACCTTATTGGTAGTTTGGGTCACCTTGAGGTGTGATAAAATCACGTTTGCCTTTTTGCGGTCGTTTTTGAATTTTTGACCGGCTTGTGCTCAGATTGGCGCATAAATTGCCTTTTTGAGCCGTAGAAAAATTTTCCGTTGTATTGGGAATGCATTTTGGGTTGTTGACGGACCTTATGTGGGTCTTGAGATGCCATTTTTGTTTGTTGTTTTGACTCGTCTTTTGCTTGAAAAGAAGGGCGAGTCGTTTTTTGTGCGCTTTTGTGAATTGTTTTTTGTTTTGTTTGGTTGGGTTTGGGCGGGATTGCCCTTGCTTTGCTTTGCTTTGCAGGTTGATTTTTGTTCTGGATTGGTCCAATTTACGCCGTCATAATGCCGAAATTTCGGCTGACGTCTTTTGTTTATTCTTTTGATCGCAGGGTACCATTTGGGACCTATGGGGTCCATTGTTGAGGTTTTGGAAGAGGAGGATGATCCCGGAGGAGCTGCAGTGACCGAGGAGGCTGCCGGATCCGAGGCGGTGGTGGAGGAAGCTTCCGTAGAGGAGGAGAGGCGGCTGATATGGCCGGCTTGTCCTTTTCATTGTGGCTCATAGACAGGATGGCTGATGATTGGGGGTCAGCACCGGGGTGGTGCGTCGCATCATGGTCCTTGGCCTCCTTATCATCCGAAGTCTGCCAGACACTGTCTTCATTTTTGTCGTGGAGGAGGAACGAGGTATTACCATAATGGTAATCACCTTTGCTTCCGTTGTTGCTCCTCTGTTTCTTGTGTTGCTCCCTTTCTTTTCTGTTTGAGAGGATAGAGAGTGCTTAGTTCGGTAGGTGGCGGATAGCCCCCAGTTCGTTGTCTTAGGCCAGTGTCTGTATGATAGATGGTTGTTTTAGGCCAGTGTCTGTATGATAGATGTCTGTACTGGATCCTTTTTGTACGGTCAGTTGTCCGTATTTAATGTGTGTCGATGTATTTTGCGTGAGGCGGTTTGTATATATGTGTTTTTGGATTGTAGCTCATTTTGTGATTTTGGCTTTTTTGTGTTGTTTTTCGGAGGAGCGCTGTAGGCCGTCAATTCTCCTTTTACTTTGCACCAGTTCCTGCATCGTTAGTGTAGAAAACAGGCAACAGATAGCACATATGTATAAACGTAAACACATAAAAGTCATTTGATTGAAAAACAAAAATTAACCAAGATGACTTGGAGTTAAAATTTGAAATTTGAAATGATATGATATTTGAAAATTCCGCGACAGGTCGTCACTTTAGAATTTAAAAGGAATTAATTTGAAAATTGAGCAATTAACTCGTGTCGTGAATTAAATTGCATCGAAATTTATTGAAATTGATTTGTAACCCGAAAAATTCAAACTCAAACCGTCAGGGATGAATTTTTAGAAAATATTTTTACGAGCATATTTGATTTTTGAGGTCAAGACTCGAATTTGTGAGTGCTTGAAATTTTGAGGAAAACTGATGTCGTGTTATCAATTTTCGATTTTTATTTTGATGGAAAATTGTGAAAAAGCGAAAAATTTCGAATTTTGATTGACATGGAAACGATACATCGCGGATCGGGGCGACTAGCCCTTCCTCCCTTTAAAAAAGAAAGAAAAATCCGTATGTTTAAAGCTGCGTCATGGAAACCGTGTCGGATTTCGTAAAACGGGAAAACAAGGAAATGTGAGTGTGAGGAAACACAAAATGTCCTGGATCATCCCGAAGAGGCGCCAGCGTCCTGGCGGGAGGTTTGAGGTGTCAGGAGAAAACACAACTTGAAAGAGACAAGTCAAAAGCGAGAATCCTGGGGAAGGCCCAAAGAGGCGCGAGCTGCCTGGCGATGGGAGCCAGCTCTCCCCTTTTTCTGAAAAACGCGCTGATCATTTTGTATAAATAGTGATGTTTGCGCTTCATTGTTTCATCATCCGAAACACAAAAACATCTCTACAAAACTCCTTCTTCTTCTTCCACAAAAATATTTCATGGATGCTTTTGAGAATGCATTGCGACAATGGTGCCGGGATTTGTCGCCTCCCGAAAAGTATCAACTTGTTTGCATGGGAGTTGGTCAATTGTTGGTGCTCCGTCAAGTCAAGGTTCAACCCTCATTTCTCGAAGAATTTTCTCGGTTTTGGGATTCGAAACACCATGTTTTCGTTTTCCCGAAGGGTGAAATTTGTCCTCTTGCCAAAGAAGTTGGAGCCATTGGTGGGTGGCTGGGTTGTGTTCCGGTGCTTCCTCCTACTCGGTTGTGCTATAAGGAGAAATTCCGTTCCATGCTGGGTTTGTCGACGAGTCAAGTCAACTTCCTCCTTGCTCCTCATGGTGTGGATATGTTGGCTCTTATCAACACCTTTTCAAACCGATTAGATGTCAATGTTTCAGAGGTGGCTAGGAGAAGGGCTCTTGCCTTTTGCCTTATCCATGTGTACCTCTTTGTTGATGTTTTGAAGAAGGAGGGGCCAAAATGTTATGGTAGCATGACCCTTATTCATGTGGTTGAGCAAATGGAGCATGGTAGAGATCCATCGTGGTTGGTGCTTGGCGAGATCATCCAAGCCTTGGACAAGGAAGGCTCTTGTGGAGAAGTTCCCTCGTTTGGATCCCCAAGGATCCTCCAAGTGTGGCTATTGGAGAGGCTAAGGTATGTAGAGCCTCCGGTTGATTCTTCTTCTTATTCCTTCCGTCACCTTACCATGAGGAAGAAATTGTACTCGGATAGTTTTTCTTCTACCGAGGCTTATTGGGCCGCAAGATTGGCGGAGGAGGGTGGTCCTCACATACGTTGGGTGGTGCCATGGTGGCACTTGAGGTCCTTCACGGGGTTGCCCGCTTCGGGTGCTAGTCCTCGTTCTTTGATGGTGGTGGGTTTGAAGGTTGCTTCCTTCATTTATCCCGAAAGGCTCATGAGGCAAATGGGGCGTCAACAAAAGGTGCCCGCTCAAGATACCCTTGTCCAAGAGAATGTTTTCCGGAACTCCGAGCTTGTGGAGGTCTTCGAAAGGTGGTGGGCCACTCGGCCGCTTTGGGAGGTACCAAACCCCGTTGCCACGTCATGGGTGACTCCCGCTTATGTCAAGTGGTCACGAGCTCCGTCCTTGGAGGAGAGGTCCAAATTCCGTAAGGACGAGGTTGTTGACTTGAAGTATCGAGAGGTTGGGAAGGCCAACCGTGCCTTCTTTGAGGAGTATGTTGATGGAGCTAGTCCCGATGTGATAAGACCACCAAAGAGGAGAAGCTCGGGTCCCAAGAACATGGTGGGCCGTGCATTGGCTCGTTTTGGGTCGAACATGGGGTTTTGTGCTAGACCGGAGGCCGTCGCCGTCTTAGATCCGTTGAGGATCCGTTCCGAGGGGGAAATCCATGCTAGGCGGGCCAACAAGAAGAACAAGGGGAAGATCTACCCCGAGGGAAAAGGCAAGGGTAAAATGGAAGAGTGAAGACCTCCATTACCCACTTTATTATTATATTGTATTATTGTTGTGAGTTTTTATTATGTTGTACTAGCTAGTTATTGTGTGTTTTGTGCTAGTTTTATTAGGTGAGGTGTTTTAGTTGACACCTTAGCTTTGACAAGTTGTAGACTCGTCGAGCTTTTTTTGTTGTTGAAATTGAAATCATTCCCATTATTAATTAAATAAGAGGATTGCTTGTGTCAAAAATTGTGAACGCTTGTTTCTTCCATCCATCTTGTAAAGGCAATTCGATTTGAATTATCCTAAACATTTGCACTTGGGAAAGTGGTATTTTGGGAAGAAGGGAGAAAGGCTTATTTTGTGTTAGGGATGATGTTTTGTATGTGGGTGATGTTTCTTTCTTGATTATGGGGATGGCTGTATCCTCCTTGTGTAAGAAAGGACTGCCTACGTATTCACCTGAAGAGGTGAAATCAAACCATGATCGTAGTTCAGGGTTTTTTTTTGTTTTAGTGCAAATGGATGTTGCCTTTGACAGATCAAAGGACCTTTGAAATGGGCAAGGTCCCGCAACTTAGACTCGATAAAACATGCAATACCAAATCAGAACGCGTTTGAGGAACTTGACTTGAAAAGGGTTGAGGTGGTTGCTAGTTGTAAAACTAGGCTAGGTCGTTGGTTGTTATGGTTCAAGGGTAGTATTTCTTGAGTTGGTCTAGGTTGGTTGGGTTTGTAAAATCCTCCCCATCTAGGTCACTCAGTCTCACTGCGCCCCCCGAGAGTATTTTCTTGACCAGGTATGGCCCGGCCCAGTTGGGTTTGAATTTTCCCCTCGGATCGACGGGTAATGGTGCTCGAACTGACTTGAGGACCAAGTCGCCCTCCTGGATGTTCCTGGGTTTGACCCTCTTGTTGAATGCCCGTTGTATACGTCGTTGGTATAGCTGGACGTTGTGCAAGGCGTTGAGTCGCCGCTCGTCTAGAAGAGTGAGTTGTTCGTACCTTCGACGGGCCCATTCCGCCTCAGGGATTTGACTCTCCAGTAGGATGCGTAGAGAAGGGACCTCTAACTCTACCGGTTGAACCGCCTCCATACCGTATGATAGGTAGAAGGGTGTGGCGCCTGTCGGTGTTCGGATGGAGGTTCGGTATCCCCAGAGTGCGAATGGAAGCTTGCTCGGCCAATCGCGGTAGTTGTCTTGCATTTTCTTGATAATGGTGACAAGGGTTTTGTTGGCTGCCTCGACCGCTCCGTTGGTTTGGGGACGGTAGGGGGATGATCGGTGTCATTTGATCTTGTATTTGTCCAGCAAGGCCTGAGTTTGCGCCCGGAAGTGAGAGCCTTGATCGCTGATGATCTCATGGGGTACCCCATATCGGCGAGATGATGTTGTTCGGATGAACTTGGCCACTTGTTTGGCGGTCAAGACCGCATATGATGCGCTTCCACCCATTTGGTGAAGTAGTCGATGGCGACGAGGACGAAACAATGCCCCTTAGTGCCTATCGGGTTAACCTTCCCGATGATGTCGATGCCCTGGTTGAGAAAGACCAGGGTGAGGTCATTGTGTATAAAAGGGATGGTGGTATATGTTGTATGTTGGCGAAGATTTGGCAATTGTGGCAATGTTTGACGTAGTTACGGCAATCGGCTACCATGGTGGTCCAAGAGTAACCTAGCCGCATGATTTTCCTGGTAAGCATCATTGCGCTCATGTGAGGGCCACATTCTCCGTCGTGGACCTCTCCCATGACTTTTTTGGCTTTGTGATGGTCAATGCAAAGGAGGAGAATTTCTTGGGGTGTTCTTTTGTATAGTTGATTTTGGTTTATCACGAATTGTGATGCAAGTAAACGGATGGCTCTTTGTCCTCTTTGATCAGAGTTGGGAGGGAATTCGTTTTTGGTTTTGTAGTTGAGGATGGCTTGGTACCAAGGTTCATCATGGCTTTCCTCGTCGCCGTTGATGGCACAAATGTGAGCTGGCTCGATCCTTCTCTCGACACATAGGGGCATCGATGTCATGTCGTCAGGTATGTTGACGAGCGCGGCAAGTTTTGCCAGGGCATCAGTAAATTGATTTTCCTCTCGTGGCAAGTGGAAGTAGTCGACTTGGTCGAAGAACTCGTCCTCTTGATTGATCTTTGCTCGGTAGGGAGCTAAACTGTCACTTCGGATTTTCCATGACCCCGACACCTGATTGATGATGAGCGAGGAATCGCCGTGGACCCTCAATCTCTTGATGCTAAGTGTGATGGCTGTTTGCAGGCCGATGAGACATCCTTCATATTCGGCGGCATTGTTGGTGACGGCGAAGTCTAGTTTGACCGAGATCGGAACATGTTCTCCCTCTGGTGATATTAGAAGGATTCCTACCCCGAAGCCTCTCAGATTAGATGCACCATCGAAGTATAGGTCCCATGCGTCGGAATCGGCACAAAGGATGTCTTCGTCAGGAAGTGACCAGATGTCGGTCGTTAGATCCTCGTTGACGGGATTTTCTGCCAGGAAATCGACGACTGCTCTTCCCTTGATAACCTTGAGGGGTACAAACTTGAGATCAAACTCGGACAGCATGAGTGTCCACCTAGACAGCCTTCCGTTTAGTATGGGTTTTTTGAAGATGTATTTGACCGGGTCCATCTTGGAGTAGATGTAGACCGTATAGCTGAGCATGTAATGCCGTAGCTTCTTTGTTGACCATACTAGGGCAAGGCATATCTTTTCCAGTTGAGTGTACCTTGTCTCGTACTCAATGAACTTTTTGCTGATGTAGTAGATGGCTCGTTCTTCGCCGTCAGGTACAGGGATAGAGGAATCCCCGGTTGACGTGGCATGAGGACAGGCGGTTTGGATAGGATTTCCTTTATCCTGTCGAAGGCCTTTTGACAGTCGTCGTCCCAATCGGTGTGATCGGAGGCGCGAAGTTTCTTGAATATCGGTTCACAAATCATGGTGAGCTTGGCAATGAAGCGGCTGATGTATTGGACCTGACCGAGAAATCCCCGAATCTCCTTCTCGTTCCTAGGCCGAGGCATTTGTTGAAGGGCTTTGATTTTGGTTGGGTCAATCTCAATGCCTCTTTTGCTGACGACATGTCCCAAGAGTTTTCCGGAGGTGACCCCGAATGCACACTTCTGAGGATTTAGTCTCATGTTATATTTCCGCAGGCGAGCGAAGAATTTTCGAAGGGCGCTGATGTGGCCGTCCCGTTCTCTTGACTTGACAATCATGTCGTCGACATATACCTCTACCTCCTTGTGCATCATATCATGTAGTAGAGTGGTAGCGGTTCTCTGATAGGTAGCCCCGGCGTTGATGAGACCGAAAGGCATGACTGTGTAGCAATATGTACCCCACTGTGTAGTGAATGCAGTTTTGTGCATGTCTTCCTCAGCCATTTTGATCTGGTTGTACCCGGCATACCCGTCCATGAATGATAGGAGAGCATGTTTGGCAGTGTTGTCTACCAGAATGTCCACATGTGGCAAAGGAAAGTCGTCCTTTGGGCTCGCCTTGTTCAGATCCCTGAAGTCGACGCAAACCCGAATTCTCCCATCTTTCTTCGATACAGGAACAGTGTTGGCCACCCAGTCAGAGTATTAAGACACTTTGATGAAACCAGCTTTGAACTGTTTATCCACTTCTTCCTTGATTTTTAGGGCCCATTCAGGACGCATCCGGCGTAGCTTCTGCTTCACAGGTTTAGCTCCGAGCTTAATGGGTATCCGGTGCTCTGCAATTTCCCAGTCAATCCCAGGCATGTCTCTGTAGGACCAGGCGAATACATCCTTGTATTCGTGGAGGAGGTCAATGAACTGTTGTCTTTCCGAGGGGTCCAGGGTTGTCCCTATCCTAAGTTCTTGAGGTGTGTTGTCGGTTCCTACGTTAATAGTTCGGTCTCCTCAATAATGGGGGTTCTGGATTCCCGTTTGTCAAGTTCTTTGGCTAAGTGAGGTGGGTAGTTACTCAAGTCAAATTCCTCATAGTCATTTAGAATTGCATTGCAGTTAAATTGAGACGAGTCGTAAGCAAACTTAGCGTTCATTAAGTTGACACGAGCGAAAATCTCGGAGAGGACAGACATCTTGTGGTCGGTCAGAGGCGACACAGCAGAGGAGGTGGCCCCTGGAACAGGCTCTAGGTTGTCACCTTTCATGGGAGTGGGGGTGACCCTAGTAGACTCAGCTTCTGAATCATCCACGACCTTGTGATAAAACGGTGGGAAGGGGACCTTGATACAAAAATGATGCGGCTCAGCAGCGAAATGAACAAAATGAACAGACTTCGTGACTGTTCAGTCAGAAGCCAGACTCAGCTACGTGTTCAACAAAGTTTTCCTTTAATTACTTGGGCGTCAAGTTTAATAACTTGCTTGGACGTCAAGGAGAGTGCATGGAGCTGGAGAAGGAAGGTCCATAGAGCTTGAGGAAACGTGCATAGGCAAGCACAAAAGTCGGTTGCCATATCTTTCCTTATTTAAGTTTTCCTAATTAGTAGTCTATCCGGTTTTAGGAAAGTTTCCAATTTTCTTAAAATCTGGTTTAGTTAATTATTTCCTTGTTGTTATTTCCTTTAATTATTTTCCCTAAAAGTATTAGGATTATAATAAGGCAAATTAGCCATAGCTTAAGTCGAGTAAGATTAGGAAAGTCGATTGTTTCCTTAAGTCCTTCTAGGAGTCGGTCTAGCTTAGTATAAATAGGGAGTTATTGTATCCTTATTTCACATCCAAGAATTATCAATAAACTTGCAACGTTTTCGTTTACATTGTGTAAGCATAGGTTCGACGAGTTTCGTTCCGAATTTCGTTATTGTTTGACGCGTTTTCGAACATTAACACGAGTTATAATCAATAGGTCTTGATTATAATTCACCATTGGTTGAGCTATAGGTCTAGCTCAAGCAAATATCCTTTTATTTTCTTGTTTCGTTTATATCACAAAAAAACACATAAAAATTACTAAGTTCCCGTTCAATCGAGACGTTCAATAAACTGTTCAAATCTTATAAATCCGACAATCGAGGCAGTCTTGACCTTTGTCCGGTTTGGTTAATTCACGCAACTCTAACGAATCTTATTCTTTTGAGTAATTTTCGTATCATTTGGTATCGTAGACAGATTTGTTGATCCAAGACGGTGATCATGGATTTTAATGATCCAAATTTTCTTCAAAATCTCCAAGAGGCTTTAAGGAACATCAACTTTACCCCAGGACAACGTATGCAACCACGGAGAGAACCGGTCAAGTACATGGATGAGTTCAAAATCAATGAACTTCCAGAGTTTGTTGGTGGCACGGATCCCGAGGAATATTTTGAATGGGAAAGACAGATGGAGAGGATGTTCGACTTCAAGGACATTGATGATGAGAAGCGTTGCAAATATGCTATCTTGAAGCTACGCAAGAACGCATCTTTATGGTATGAAAGTTTGAAGGCTGCTAGGGCACGTGAAGGGAAGGAAAAGCTAGCTTCGTGGGAGTCTTTAAAACGTAAGCTACGAAAGAGGTTTGTTCCCAAAACTCATAAGATTGATTTATATCGTAAATTGGCTGAATTAATGCAAGGGAGCTTGAGTATTGCCGATTATATTGCTGAATTTGAAAGAATAACCCTTATGAGTGAAGTAGAGGAGATTGAGGAACAAAAGATGGCTCGTTTCTTTCGAGGATTAAACCTTAATATTGCTCATGCGGTCGAGATGCATCCTTATTCCTCTTTCGATATGTTATGTGATCTATGTGTGAAAGCTGAAGGGCAAATCAAGTCAAGTGGTGTTGCTTCTAGGTCAAGTCATTGGGAAATACCCAAGGTGATCGAATCCGAAGAAACTAGTTCGAGCGAAGTGCGAAATCTATGGTTTCAAAGAACCCTCGTCGTTCAAACAGTTTCTAAGACTGTTCAGGAGCCTAAAGAGAAGAGTTTGACCAAAGTTCGATGTTTCAAGTGTCAAGGGTTAGGACACTATCAAAGTGAGTGCCCTAATCGAAGAAGTATAACGCTATGTGAAGCAATTGCCATTCGAGACAAATTATATGATGAAGAATTGCAAGGAAGAGGGTTGTTTATTATCAATGGCGAAGAACGAGACGACGAAGAAACTGAAGTATATGAAGCTCCAACCTATGATACGTTCTTAGACTTGAGGCATACCCTTCAAACAAGGAAGGAATCTATGGAGGATGAATTTGAACAACTGCTAAACAATGAGAAGCTACACAATAACATTTATCCTTCCTTATGTGTAAATCATTCCCCGATATTTGATGATTATGAAGACGACGAGACGGTTGATGCTATTGATGGTGAAGTTACAAAGATTGTGAATTTTGATAAGGATGATTATCAACAAGAGGAGCAAAGAGAAATTGTTGAAGGACCGACAATGGAGTTAAGTTCGATTCATAGCAATCTAATTCATGACAAACCTATGTTGATGAAGAGCGAATATAAATCACCATTGGAATCGTATGTAGATGAGTTCTTATATGGTGATAGGGATTCTGATCTTACTTTCTTCACTTCGGTGTTAATGGGGAATTATGAAGATGTTGAATGCTATAATAACTTCTCACTGGGTTCTATAAAGTTTAAAGAGTTGTCGAGTTCTTATGTGGTTGGTAATCAAGTAAAGATGAATGCTACAATCAAAAAGATCATCTTGTTCACTTGATCTTGAATATGCAGATGTTAACAAGTTTCTAATTCTTGTGCACGGAGGGTGGAGGGGAGGAAAGCACAAGCAACCATGGCACAATGAGACTTTAAAATTGAGGAACGAGAAGAAGATAGGTGTTGATGGAGGCGTAAGTTTTAAATTAAGTTTATTGCTTGTATTCATCTTCTTGTTTGCTCTCTTGTTTAAGTTATTCATATTTGTTCCCGGAGATATGAGGCTACATGAATTGAGGACAATTCCTTTCCAAGGGGAGGGGATGATACAAAAATGATGCGGCTCGGAAATAAATGAACAAAATGAACAGACTTCGTGATTGTTCGATCGAAAGCCGACTCACTACGTGTTCAACAAAGTTTTCCTTTAATTACTTGGGCGTCAAGTTTAATAACTTGCTTGGACGTCAAGGAGAGTGCATGGAGCTGGAGAAGGAAGGTCCATAGAGCTTGAGGAAACGTGCATAGGCAAGCACAAAAGTCGGTTGCCATATCTTTCCTTATTTAAGTTTTCCTAATTAGTAGTCTATCCGGTTTTAGGAAAGTTTCCAATTTTCTTAAAATCTGGTTTAGTTAATTATTTCCTTGTTGTTATTATTTCCTTTAATTATTTTCCCTAAAAGTATTAGGATTATAATAAGGCAAATTAGCCATAGCTTAAGTCGAGTAAGATTAGGAAAGTCGATTGTTTCCTTAAGTCCTTCTAGGAGTCGGTCTAGCTTAGTATAAATAGGGAGTTATTGTATCCTTATTTCACATCCAAGAATTATCAATAAACTTGCAACGTTTTCGTTTACATTGTGTAAGCATAGGTTCGACGAGTTTCGTTCCAAATTTCGTTATTGTTTGACGCGTTTTCGAACATTAACACGAGTTATAATCAATAGGTCTTGATTATAATTCACCATTGGTTGAGCTATAGGTCTAGCTCAAGCAAATATCCTTTTATTTTCTTGTTTCGTTTATATCACAAAAAAACACATAAAAATTACTAAGTTCCCGTTCTGAATCAGACAGTTCAATAAACTGTTCAAATCTTATAAATCCGACAATCAGACAGTCTTGACCTTGTCCCGGTTTGGTTAATTCCGCTGCAACTCTAACGAATCTTATTCTTTTGAGTAATTTTCGTATCATTTGGTATCAGAGACAGATTTGTTGATCCAAGACGGTGATCATGGATTTTAATGATCCAAATTTTCTTCAAAATCTCCAAGAGGCTTTAAAGAACATCAACTTTACCCCTGGACAACGTATGCAACCACGGAGAGAACCGGTCAAGTACATGGATGAGTTCAAAATCAATGAACTTCCAGAGTTTGTTGGTGGCACGGATCCCGAGGAATATTTTGAATGGGAAAGACAGATGGAGAGGATGTTCGACTTCAAGGACATTGATGATGAGAAGCGTTGCAAATATGCTATCTTGAAGCTACGCAAGAACGCATCTTTATGGTATGAAAGTTTGAAGGCTGCTAGGGCACGTGAAGGGAAGGAAAAGCTAGCTTCGTGGGAGTCTTTAAAACGTAAGCTACGAAAGAGGTTTGTTCCCAAAACTCATAAGATTGATTTATATCGTAAATTGGCTGAATTAATGCAAGGGAGCTTGAGTATTGCCGATTATATTGCTGAATTTGAAAGAATAACCCTTATGAGTGAAGTAGAGGAGATTGAGGAACAAAAGATGGCTCGTTTCTTTCGAGGATTAAACCTTAATATTGCTCATGCGGTCGAGATGCATCCTTATTCCTCTTTCGATATGTTATGTGATCTATGTGTGAAAGCTGAAGGACAAATCAAGTCAAGTGGTGTTGCTTCTAGGTCAAGTCATTTGGAAATACCCAAGGTGATCGAATCCGAAGAAACTAGTTCGAGCGTAGTGCGAAATCTATGGTTTCAAAGAACCCCCGTCGTTCAAACAGTTTCTAAGACTGTTCAGGAGCCTAAAGAGAAGAGTTTGACCAAAGTTCGATATTTCAAGTGTCAAGGGTTAGGACACTATCAAAGTGAGTGCCCTAATCGAAGAAGTATAACGCTATGTGAAGCAATTGCCATTCGAGACAAATTATATGATGAAGAATTGCAAGGAAGAGGGTTGTTTATTATCAATGGCGAAGAACGAGACGACGAAGAAACTGAAGTATATGAAGCTCCAACCTATGATACGTTCTTAGACTTGAGGCATACCCTTCAAACAAGGAAGGAATCTATGGAGGATGAATTTGAACAACTGCTAAACAATGAGAAGCTACACAATAACATTTATCCTTCCTTATGTGTAAATCATTCCCCGATATTTGATGATTATGAAGACGACGAGACGGTTGATGCTATTGATGGTGAAGTTACAAAGATTGTGAATTTTGATAAGGATGATTATCAACAAGAGGAGCAAAGAGAAATTGTTGAAGGACCGACAATGGAGTTAAGTTCGATTCATAGCAATCTAATTCATGACAAACCTATGTTGATGAAGAGCGAATATAAATCACCATTGGAATCGTATGTAGATGAGTTCTTATATGGTGATAGGGATTCTGATCTTACTTTCTTCACTTCGGTGTTAATGGGGAATTATGAAGATGTTGAATGCTATAATAACTTCTCACTGGGTTCTATAAAGTTTAAAGAGTTGTCGAGTTCTTATGTGGTTGGTAATCAAGTAAAGATGAATGCTACAACTGTCAAAAGATCATCTTGTTCACTTGATCTTGAATATGCAGATGTTAACAAGTTTCTAATTCTTGTGCACGGAGGGTGGAGGGGAGGAAAGCACAAGCAACCATGGCACAATGAGACTTTAAAATTGAGGAACGAGAAGAAGATAGGTGTTGATGGAGGCGTAAGTTTTAAATTAAGTTTATTGCTTGTATTCATCTTCTTGTTTGCTCTCTTGTTTAAGTTATTCATATTTGTTCCCGGAGATATGAGGCTACAAAAGTCGGTTGCCATATCTTTCCTTATTTAAGTTTTCCTAATTAGTAGTCTATCCGGTTTTAGGAAAGTTTCCAATTTTCTTAAAATCTGGTTTAGTTAATTATTTCCTTGTTGTTATTTCCTTTAATTATTTTCCCTAAAAGTATTAGGATTATAATAAGGCAAATTAGCCATAGCTTAAGTCGAGTAAGATTAGGAAAGTCGATTGTTTCCTTAAGTCCTTCTAGGAGTCGGTCTAGCTTAGTATAAATAGGGAGTTATTGTATCCTTATTTCACATCCAAGAATTATCAATAAACTTGCAACGTTTTCGTTTACATTGTGTAAGCATAGGTTCGACGAGTTTCGTTCCGAATTTCGTTATTGTTTGACGCGTTTTCGAACATTAACACGAGTTATAATCAATAGGTCTTGATTATAATTCACCATTGGTTGAGCTATAGGTCTAGCTCAAGCAAATATCCTTTTATTTTCTTGTTTCGTTTATATCACAAAAAAACACATAAAAATTACTAAGTTCCCGTTCTGAATCAGACAGTTCAATAAACTGTTCAAATCTTATAAATCCGACAATCAGACAGTCTTCAGCACTGTCCAGTTTGGTTAATTCCGCTGCAACTCTAACGAATCTTATTCTTTTGAGTAATTTTCGTATCAGACCTTGACTGGGACATCAGAAGTGTTAGGAGCTATGACAGACTCTGACTCCGACTCAGACTCAAATTCTGATTCTTTTTCACTTCCCTCTTTGAACATAGGTCCTTCTCCAGTTGTGATCTTGAGAATGCGGCCTTGGCGATCGGTCCACTTGACGGTTTTCCTCCAGCCCTGTGTAGCTTTCTCTGGGTCAGTGTCGGAGATCAAGGTAGTTGGGTCAAACTGATTGTCCTTCAGGGCGATGTTGATGATGTCCTCATAGTCGAGGTGCTTGATGTTATCTTCTCCAAAGAGGAGAGTGACAGCTTGTCCATCGAGGCATGACGACGGCTTAGACTCGGTTGATGCAGTTTCGGTGTTGTCGGGGATGAAGTAGCAGTCCTTGAAGACTTCCACACCCGGGTACCTGGCCTTGGCTACAGAGTCATAGATCGGCTCTGGAAAGCCATGGTAGAGCTCTGATTCTCCCTCGGGGACAAAGTATCCATTGAGGGTCGGATGATATGGACGGAGGATAACTCCGTGCTTCTTGCGTTTTCGAACTAGGAGGTTCATCTCCTGGATATCTTCATCGGTAGGCTCATATCCCAGCCCGAAGGGAATGTTTGGGACCTTAGCCTGTTTCAAGGGAGGTAAGGTGCTCTTCAGTGGGTTGAGGGGTAAACCTGGGAAGTAACCCTGGCGCATCATGATGCGCTTGACTGTGAGGTTGGCAAACGGGTCACAATCAAAGGGTGTTGATTCATCAGTTATGGAATTCACAGCTTGGAATCCCCACATTTCATTATCATCTTCCTCAATGGTCTGGGAGGCTATTCCCTTTCTCATGACAGCCTTGATCGGGGAAGCAGGAATCGTGATTGTTTTCCCTTTGAAGGGGACCCTTATTTTCTGGTGGAGAGTCGAGGTAACTGCCTTGACGGCGGGAATCCAGGGACGTCCCAGGAGCATATTGAAAGAGGCGTCAATGTCGACCACCTGAAAACTGGTTTGCCTTTCTGTAGATACCTCATTTCTACACCTCCCGCAAACCACCCGGTGATGATTGGGCCGCATGTTTGGTACGCGGAACGATTTGTGACAGTTCGTAAGTTTATCGTCAATTGATTGCTCAAACACTGATGTCTACCTCTTAGTTGTCATATACGTGCCGATACGGTCGTTTTGACAGTAATTAGAGTACATTTGGAGTCCGGGCCTAAAACCGTCTTCATTTTCTGATAACCGCTAAATCCCGAGTCAGAATGTTCTGGAATGTTCCGGATATTTCTATTCCATATTTTATAAAATATTTCACAATCTTTTAATCTTTGGTAAACAATTTCCCGTAATATTCATACAAAATATTAAGGAAAACCAAATCATTCCGTTATTCCATAATTTAAACAGGGAAATCTTTCTTTCGCAGGAGGAAACCACCTGGGAACAGACGCAGCAGGTGCTGCGCCTCTTCCAAGAGACGCAGTCACTGCTGCGCCTCTTCCCAGGTCCTTTTCTGCGTATTTTTCGTATCTTTTTCATATCTTTTCGAGATTCACTTCCAAAGTCTCTCCGAAAACCCTACTCCTTCACGTGATTAGTATAAATAGGAGCCTTCGCTCCTCATATTTCTCACGCGAGTGTCCGCCCTTCTCTTCTCCCTTTGCATTCTAGACCTTTGTTCTTACTTTTTGGCGTCTACGTGCTTGAACATTCGACCACGTAAGCTCGGATCCTTCTGAGTACCAGCCTCGTTTGCATGACCGACCAATTTGACCAACTCCACAATCAATCAACTTAATTAATTAATTAATCGTTTTTCTCTTACGAGGGCACTTTCATCTACATTCGAGTCGAGCATCACTAATCGATAACTTAGTTCATCTCGTTTCGTCAAACATGTAAGTCTGAGGGTGTAAATCTCTCTTTTATTTATTGTTCTTTACTTTTTGTATCACTAATGTAAGATTTATGTCGAAAATACTTATTAAAACCGATTTCTAAAACCTCGTTTAAAACCTTTTTACGGATTACCAGAAGATAAACCGTTGAGAAAGGACGCAGCAACTGCTGCGCCTCTTCGAAGGAGCGCAGTGCCTGCTGCGCCTCTTCGTGAGGCTGCCGCAGTTCCTGCTTCCTTTCTTCTTCCTTCGTCCTCTGTAATTCGTCTTCTTTATTTGTTTTTCGTTTGTTCGTTAATTCTTCGGTACAATAACATAATCATCTCGCATGTATATTATTTATCATTCATTACATATATAATTCATCATTAAATCCGACTTAAATCCCAAGTAATTCATATTTGCGGGTTTTCGTCATTAAACTCAACCCGGGTTGTAGAGATTCAATTTGTTCATATTGAGTTTCTGGAATTCGATCTTTGATATATTTTCATCTGTTTATTCGTCATTAATTCGTCATCTTTAGCCTATTTAGTTCACCCATGTCATTAATCAATCGTTCATTCATGTAAATAATTCGTTTGCATCCGTCTCATATATGTTTTATTGCTTTTATGACTCATTCATATGTAATTAATGAATTAAATCACTTCCATCCGAGTTAAATATCGCAATTAACCCTTAAAATCACCAATCAATACTAACGATTTGCAGTTCCGGCTTCACAGCAAGAACTCACCCTTGGAACAGACGCAGCAACTGCTGCGCCTCTTCCAAAGGGCGCAGTCCTGTTGTAGACACCTCGTTTCTGCACCTCCCGCAAACCACCCGGTGATGATTGGGCCGCATGTTTGATACGCGGAACGATTTGTGACAGTTCGTAAGATTATCGTCAAGTGATTGCTCAAATATTAATGTCGACCTCTTAGTTGTCATCTACGTCCTGATACGGTCGTTTTGGCAGTAATTAGAGTACATTCGGAGTCCGGGTCAAAAACCGTCTCCATTTTCTGATAACTGTTAAATCCCGAGTCGGAATGTTCTGGAATGTTCCGGATATTTCTATTCCATATTTCACAAATTTTATCTTTTGGCAAATAATATCCCGCAATATTCATGATAAAAATTAAGGAAGATCGGATTATTTCCGTCCTACCATAACTCAAACACGGAATCTTTCTTCGAGGAGGAAACCTCCACGGAATAGAGACGCAGTCTTTGCGCCTCTTCCAAGAGACGCAGTGGCTGCTGCGCCTCTTCCCAGGCCCTTCTCTGCATGATTTACGTATCTTTTTCATATATTTCCGAGATTCACTACCAAAGAGTCTCCGAAACCCTAAACCTTCACGTGATTAGTATAAATAGGAGCCTTTGTTCCTCATATTTCTCACGCGAGTGTCCGCCCTTCTCTTCTCCCTTTGCATTCTAGACTTCGTTCTTACTAATTGGCGCCTACGTGCTTGGACTTCCGACCACGTAAGCTCGGATCTTTCCGGGTACCAGCCTCTCCGTTGCATGACCGACCAATTTGACCAACTACACTCAATCAATCTAAATTAATCAATCGTTTTCCTCTTACGAGGGCACTCTCTTTACATTCGCGTCGAGCATCACTAGTCGATATCTTAGTTCATCTCGTTCCGTCAACATGTAAGTCTGAGGGTGTATAATCCTCTTTATTTATTGTATTTATTTATGATCATTCATTGTAAGGTTTATGTCGAAAGTACCGTTTAAAACCGATTTCTAAAACCCTTTGTTAAAACTGTTTTGCGGATTTCCGATGTAAATCAACCGTCGAGAAAGGACGCAAGCTAATCGCGCCTCTTGAAGGAGCGCGATTCTGCTGCGCCTCTTCGTGAGGCTGCCGCAGTTCCTGCTTCCTTTCTTCTTCGTTTATTCCCTGTAATTCGTTCGTGATTTTACTTGTTTTGTTTGTTCTTGTTAATTCTTCGATATCATAATATTATATCTCACATGTATTATAATTAATCATTTATCCATATGCCTTAATCATCATAAATCCGACTTAAATCCCGAATAATCAATATTTGTGGGTTTTCGTCATTAATTTCAAACCCGGATTTTAGAGATTCAATTCGTTCATATTGGGTCTCTGGAATTTGATCATTGATATAACTTTCATTAATTCGTCATCATTCATTATGTTTAGTCTAAATTAATTTGTTTAGTTTGTTTATTTATTCGTTAATTAATCGTTTATTTCATGTAATTAATCCGTCTAATCTCCGTCTCATTCATGTTTATCGCTTTCATGACCCATTCACATGTTAAATAACATATTAATCACTTTCATCCGAGTCAATTGTCGTAACCAATCCTTAAAATCATCAATTAACATTAACGGCTTGCAATTACGGCTTCACGGCGGGGCGAATCAAGGAACAGGAAATGCGTAGCGTCTGCTGCGCCTCTTCCAAGGGACGCAGCTCTGCTGCGCCTGTTCCTGGCTGACTTCTGTCCCTGAACTCCGTTTCTGTCTTGACTTAGTTTAATTAGTCTACGTATTAATCTACTAATATCCGTAATATCACCTAATTCCTGTTCGTTCCTTTTCATCAATTTTATTATTCATTCTTTTATTCGTTTTCTCAAATTATCCGTTTTAAAGGTATTTTCGACATAAATCGCCTATTCCAATGTAATTATTGTAATTTTCATTATTGTAATTTTCTTCTATTGCATTTCTTTTATTGCTTGAATGTTTTCACATGTAAATTGAACATTAAATCCAACTTCGACCCAATTGTATGCCTAACTAATTGTTCACCGACTTAGCCTAATTCTCACATGTTAGGATTAAAACTTGGATGTTGCATTTCATGCATATAACCGACGATATATCAAGTACGAATAACTTCCCTAATCATTAGTAGAGGCCGCTATCGAGGCGGGCGGGATTAGGTGTTCGATCAAAAGAGCTTCCTAATACGTACCCTCACCCCTTACTCCAGATCTCCGTGAGCACCCGTGTTCATTGGCATCCACGAGAGTCATTCTAGACATAGAATGCTAAGGGTAACGATTGCTTAGTGTTCATGTCACTACTTTGTGTCTTGACATGACACGAGGTATTCGAACGGTTCCAATTTCCCATAAAAATTGGTGGCGACTCCATACAAAATGCAAACGCTTGTTTTCGACCTTCTCACCAAGCGCCCCGTGGGCGGCCTCGCTGTCCACGCTTGGCGACTCCGGGGGATAATACACTTACGTGTAGCAAGGGTGAAACTCGAACAAGGTTAGGGAATAGTTTGTACAAGACAATTGTCGGTTTTCATAACTCGGTCTTCCTAGATCGTTTATTCGGCCTTCCTAGGCCCAACCCAACCCATTCGACCAATCGTCCCGTCTAAACGGTCCTAATTCTTATTTGGGCCTAAGGATGGATAGCGATTGACGTCATCCATACCATGATGCTTACTCTTGTTTGTATCAAGGGCCTTCACTACTTGAGGAAATGGACTAGGAATCAGCCTTACTCTTGTTTGGCACGAGCCTCTCCACAGACTTCGGGTTTGATGGTTCGGTATGGCAACCCACCCTTTAAACCAAAACCCTTCTAAATGCACTCAGCATCCCGTTATAATGCTTGTATAAATGTGTAAACCCTACGTGATCACCATTTCTAAATAGAACCATGACGAATTTTCAAAAAATCAAAACCCTTTTTCAAACAAGAATTTCGAAATAGGGCCTTTAATTAGCGCAAAAAATCCGGTCAAAACTCCGTCCGTTTGTCGCGTCAAAATTCGGGCCGCAAGCCCATTTCAAAACCTCACTTCGAGTCCACTCCTACAACTACACTACAGTTGATTAGGACACACATTTTCAAAGACCTTGTCTTTCTTCAAAACTCACCCAACACAAGTGGCACACACCCACTTCACGAGTCAAAACTTTTCCTCTTTTAGCAAGTGTGATAGAATGGTCGATCGTGTTTTGATTCGTCGCCGATCTCTTATCCAGTTTCCAAGATGCCCGGATCAAGTGATGAAACCAATCTTCAGCAACTTCAAGAGAATAGTGATCGAATCCTAGCCGCGCTAGCCCAAATGCAAATCACTCAAGAACAAACCTATGACCGCCTTGAACTTATCGAAGGTCGTATCTTTGAGGTAGAGGGAAGGTTGCCTTCCCCTAAAAGTGAAGTACGTTTTTCTGATGACGAGTCTAAAGATGAAAATCCTCTCGCGGGGATAACTATAGCTGAGAAAAGACTCCAACATCTGGAGGAACAATTGATGTACCTTAAGGGAAATGACATTTACATGGAGAACAATCGCAAGTATGAAGCCGTCAATTCCAAATTACCAACTAACTTTAGCATGACGGATATCCCTAAATTCAAGGGGCACGAGAACCCTTTGAACCACATCCGTGCCTTCAAGGATTACATGTCTATCAAAGGCATCAACCCCGAGATGTTCTTAAGGATCTTTCCTTCATCTCTTGACACCATCCCGAAGCAATGGTTCTACACTTTGGATCATAAGAAGGTCGCTACTTGGGAGGACGCCGCAATCGAGTTCTCTAAACAATATGCGGATAATGCCGAGATCCAAGTCAACATGCGTACTCTAGAGGTTCTTACCCAAAATGACAAAGAAGGATTCACTGACTTCCTAAGTAGGTGGAGGAAGACTAGTACTCAACTAGTCGAACGCCCGGATGAGGCCACTCTTGTGGAAAAGTTTGTGGATAATCTCAAACCCATATATGCCAATCATTTGAGATATCAAAACATCAAAGGCTTCAAAGACTTAACTGTACTAGGGACACGAATTGAAGATGACATCCGTAAAGGACTCTTGTCCAAAACGGTAGGTAGAGGATATCAAGGATCCACAAGTCGTTCATACGGCTCTACTAGCAAGACCGATGAGGTTAACCTTCTCGAGCCATCCAAGAAAACTAGCCCACCAAGGAAGTTCACAAACCTTGGGGATACTTACTCCAACGCTCTAAAAAGGCTAATGAAACAAGGTAAACTCCAACCCATTGGACCTACTCCCGAACCCGAAAAGAAATCCAAGTTCTGGGATGAAAATTCGTACTGTGAGTACCATAGGGGCAAGGGGCACGACACAGAAAAATGTTACAAGTTGAAACATGTGCTTCAGGATATGATTGAAGATGGTCGACTCCCAATACCACCAGGAGGTAAACCCAACAACACTCAGAATCCTCTTGGAGTTCTAGTGATTACAAATGATGAATCTACCTTAGATTGCTCACACCTCATTTCTCCCACCGAAAATGAAATTCATGCAATTGAGAAAGAGGGGTTCTACTCTACTATCTCCCCTACCATTTCCGACTTCATCACATGAGCGAGGAGTGTAGATAGACAAGTTTGGGAGCTATAGAGCATGGTGACAATCTTACGCAATCCCAACGCAATACCCGAAGGATATGCGCCACTAACCATCTCCCAAGATACCACTATGCAAGAGGTAATTACCGTGGTTGATAAACTAGTTGATCAAATCATACGACTAGAAAGTGACATCATGAGAATGAGGGAACTAGCTGCAATCAATGGGGTTTGGGCGGATAATGATGAAAACGAGTATCTCATTGAAAACTCCGTAGTCAAGGAAATAGTCCAAAATGGCAAAGACCAAGATGTGGATCACCTAACTCGTTCGGGTCGCCCATATCAAAATGCTACTCAAAACGGTCCAACCAACGTCATCACACCAAATGACAACGAAGATGACCCCACCGATCATTTGCTCAAGCAATTACAAAAGACCAAGGCTGATCTTTCAGTCTGGCAATTAATAGCAAGCTTATTCCCACATCGCCAAGCTTTACTGCAAGCTTTGGCCAAGCTAAGTGTAGCACATAACTCCACTCCTGAAGATGTAGTCAACTTGGTCTTCCAAGAATCACCGAAGCTAAGTAATCCTATTACTTTCTCAGACGAAGACTTGCCACCTTTTGGCACTAGTCACAACCTTGCTCTATACATCACTGTCATTTGCCTAAAGAAGAATGTGCCAATGACCTTGGTAGATGATGGCTCCGCGGCCAACGTTATACCCCTCAAAACGGCATACAAGCTAGGCATGAAAGAGTCGGATTGGACTCCCACCAATCAAGGTGTACGTGCATATGACGGTACACGACGAAAAGTGGTTGGATTTGCTAGCCTAACCATAGCTACAGGACCAATCGAACGAAAAGTTAACTTCCAAATAGTGGACATCGAAGCTTCATTCAATATACTTCTGGGAAGGCCTTGGATTCATGCTTCCAAAGCAGTGACATCCACCCTGCACCAAAAGATCAAGATCCCACTAAATGGCAAAGTAGTGACGATCACTTCGTCACCCATCAAGGCAATAATCGAGAAACAATCAAACAATCAAATCCTTGTGGATCCCATATACGAACTTGGGGGCTTCCAAAGCGTAAATGTCATAGAAAGTGAGTTGGCACCTTTATACTACAATCCCTACTCCAACTTAGTGGTCAACCACATACTCAAGTCCCAGGGATACTTCCCTGGAATGCCTTTGAACCCAATTCGGAAGAATACCTTCGCACCACACAAAAAAGGCAACTCAACAAGGATACCACTCGGACTAGGGTACAAACCCACAAAATAGGAAGTTCTCGAAATGCTCGCTCAAGTCCAAAATCGCAAGCACGTGGGAGTCCAAATGAGACCATATCTCCCCACTCTAAATGGGTACTTCGTGCAAGAAGGAAGTTCGGAACTCTTTCATAGATTTCCCGAACCTTGGCATTACCTTGAGAGGAAGCTAGCCGGAATCGAGATCTTTCACGATTGCTACTTCATTCCTCCAGAAACGGTTCCTACCGTCAAAACCCGTCAAGCACCTTTCTTAGACGAACAAGCTGTTAGTCTTTTGTTTGGAGAGGACCGATTCATTAGGGCCGCGCAGGATGAGATCATCACTATGATACTTCAGGACGATCGCTTCAACCCTACCGCATTGATCACAGAAACCGACACAAAGCATCAGAAAGGATGGAGAAAGTCAATCAAATGGACCAACAACCAAGGAAGGCTCTTCAAGCTCACCACTGGAGAAGGAGAGATGTTCAAAGGAGAACCAGAAGACGACGAGTTCGAGTCGGAGTCAGAGTCGGAGTCTAGAGAAGTCATTAGAGAGTCTACTCCTGTTGTCATCCCCACTCCCTTCGTTTCTCCTAGCTTAGCCTCGAGTAGTCACAGTAGTTCGGGAAATGCCCCAACCAATGTCCCTTTGCCGCCACTGATCATGGATCAGTTGGCTTCTTTGTTTCAACTTTACTCAAATTTTAATATGAATAAATCGGGTTACTCGCTTACTCTGTGTTCTTTCGAGTGCAATTCTGTTTATGATGATACTGAGGATGACCAAGACCCAGACTTGACCGAAATACCTCCCTACATAGCCAAAGAAATAATACAGGAAGGGGAAGGGGGACCAGTAATAGAGGATACCGAACCCATCAACGTAGGAACCGAACTAGAACCCCAAGAACTTAGGATAGGGACTACCTTGAGCTCTACCGAAAGGGCCGATTTCATAGACCTCCTAAATGAATTCAAAGACGTTTTCGCTTGGTCCTACAAAGACATGCCAGGGATCGACAGGGATATCGCCGAACATAGGATTACGATTAAGCCGGTTTCAAACACAGAAACGAAGGTTCGACGAATGAGGACAGAATGGGCTCTAAAGATTAAGGAAGAAGTTGACAAGCAATTCAAAGCCGGGTTCATCAAAGTTTCCGAGTACTCTGACTGGGTAGCTAACATAGTACCCGTACCCAAAAAGGATGGGAGAATCCGTGTTTGTGCTGACTTTAGGGACTTAAACAAAGCAAGTCCAAAAGATGACTTT
Source organism: Silene latifolia (assembly GCF_048544455.1). Classification (NCBI taxonomy): domain Eukaryota; kingdom Viridiplantae; phylum Streptophyta; class Magnoliopsida; order Caryophyllales; family Caryophyllaceae; genus Silene; species Silene latifolia. The sequence continues at coordinate 30,954 of NW_027413186.1, read as the reverse complement.
CCTCTACCTCACATCGACATATTAGTGGACAATCTTTGCAGACCACGCATTACTATCCTGCATGGATGGATATGCGGGTTATAACCAAATCAAGATGGCCATGGAAGATATGCATAAGACCGCATTCGTCACCCAATGGGGAACCTATTGCTATACGGTAATGCCGTTTGGATTAATCAACGCCGGAGCTACATACCAACACACCGCAACTACGCTCTTACATGACATGATGCACAAAGAAGTTGAGGTATATGTAGATGACATGATCGTCAAATCCAAAGAAAGAGAGGGACATATTGCGAACCTTCGCAAATTCTTCGCAAGGCTACGGAAGTACAACATGAGGCTCAATCCTCAGAAATGCACGTTCGGGGTAACGTCTGGCAAACTCCTGGGATACGTGGTTAGTCAAAGAGGAATAGAAATAGATCCTTCTAAAATTAAAGCTCTGATCGAAATGCCACAACCCCGGAGACGAAAAAAGAAGTCGAGGATTCTGGGAAAAGTACAATACATAAGTCGATTCATATCGAAACTTACGATGATTTGCGAGCCTATCTTCAAGAAACTCAAGAAAACAGACCACACCATGTGGGATGATGATTGCCAAAAAGCGTTTGACCGAATCAAGGAAATATTGGCTAAACCACCAGTGCTCATGCCGCCACAACGAGATCAACCTCTTGGTTTATATCTCACAGTAACCGAAACTGCCATGGGTGCCATGCTAGCTCAAACTGTAGGAAGTGAAGAAAGAGCTATTTACTACCTAAGTAAGAAGTTCTTGGAATATGAGTGCAAATACTCACAGCTCGAAAAGACATGCCTCGCTCTTGTGTGGGCAACGAAGAAGCTACGTCATTACATGCTTAGCTATTCCGTCAAAATATACTCCAAAATGGATCCAGTCAAATACCTCTTCGAGAAACCCGTCCTCAACGGACGTCCGGCAAGGTGGACTCGATGCTCTCGAAATTCGACCTCAAATATGTGCCACTGAAAGTCATAAAAGGTCGCGCCGTCGCCGAATTCTTCGCAGAAAATCCTATCAACGACGCACAAACCATAGATACTTGGTCATTTCCCGACGAGGATATACTTCAAACAGATGTAGACTCCTGGGATCTATACTTTGATGGAGCATCAAACTTAAGAGGATTCGGAATAGGAGTGTTGCTCATTTCTCCTGAAGGTGAGCATACACCGATTGCTGTCAAACTCGACTTCGAGGTAACAAACAACGCTGCAGAATATGAAGCTTGTCTCATCGGACTACAGGCGGCAGTAAGCTTAGGAATCAAAAACCTCCGAGTATCACCTCTCAAGTCTTCATCAACATGCCCTTGGAAGACATGTACATGCAACAAACAAAAGCCAAATGCTCTCCTTCTAGCAACATGAGAGACAGTAGGGTCGGCCCTGTTGATGAATCGATCAATAAAGTCCAACATTTTCACGCCCTTCGGGGTAACTAGGCGATCCACCTCAAGTCTGGCCAGTCCAAGCAAGTCCCTGAATTTGCTCTTATACCCTTGGGAAGTGGAAGGTACGGCAGGAAGATGTTCGGGATCCCATCCACCAATAGCAGCTATCTCTTCAGGAAATGGGAAAATATCACCTCCCGGGAACGCGAAAACATGATAATTCGGGTCCCAATAGTCAAGGCAAGCATCCAAGAATGGTTTTACAATTTTGATGAGTTTCAAACTCAACAAAGACCCAAAGTTATAAGCACCCATGTCGTGCTTTTCCATATTCGAGAATTCGTTGGTCCATTCCTTCAAGCGGATCTCCAAAGTATTCATAGTGATAATGTTCTCTTGAAAATTTATTTTGGGAATTTTATGTGAATAGACGAAAGAAAGGACGGAAGATGTATGTGAATTAAAACTCCATCGACGCTTCTACTTATACTAATTCTTTGTTTCCAAAAATCCGTCGAACGGACAAGCACGGGAACAGCGCGGACTGGCTTTGCGCCTCTTCAAAGGGACGCGACTCATGCTGCGCCTCTTCCCGATCTCACTTCGTGATTTCCGCGTTGGATCTTTCCTAATTCTATAACCGCATGATTTCCTATTCCTGCGAGGTTGTATTTTGGTAAATACGGGAAGATTACCATATTTCAGGTTTCCTAAATTCGCGGGCGCGCATTTCGAGACAACATCGACACCTTCGCCATTTCATCACACTTAATTCTTTTTATTATTTTTAGTAAATAAATTCAATTTTATTTTTAGGAAATAAATTTCATTTTAGGAAATAATTTTCTTTTGTTTTCGTTTATAATGACTTTCAACATTTCATTTCGCATTTCTACACTTATTGATTTCTTTTTTTTTTTTTTTTTAGGGGTAACCCTCCCTACCGTCCGGTCATTTCCCAAAAATTTTTGCATGTTACGTTCTTTTGAGTCCTTTTGCGCTAATTAAGGCCATATACATAAAATGTATGTTTTGCGTAATTTCCATGTAAATTTCGGCAGCATGACGGCGTAAACCGTTGTCTACCAAACCTGTTCAAAACTAACCTGCAGATACAAACAACACAACCCAGCAGCAAAGGCACTCAGGCCATCATATATACACCAAATGAAGCAAATGTACAAGCAAACTGGGGGCTTGCGCCCCGAGCAAAGTCCAAATGTCCAAGTAAACTGGGGGCTTGCATCCCAAACAAAGTCCAAAATGTTCAAAACAGAAGTCAAAATGTACAAAGCTACACAAAACTACTGCTGGGCACCCTCCAACTCAGCAACCCTCGCCGCAAAAACGACATTCTCGGCATCCCGAAACTCGAGCTCCCTCAACAAGCGAGCCGTCTCCTCCCGAGCCTGGGCCAACTCTCGTTCCAGCTCGCGGCCAGCCTGTAAACAGCAACAAATTGGCTCATGTCAATCAATTCAAAACAAAACCAAAATCAAAAATCAAAAGAAATCAAATGAGGTTCATACCTGACGACCGCGACCACCGACGAGTGCCTCGATGGCAGTAGCTCGCAGCCGGTTGGCCACCCTCCATAGTGCCACGAACCGGGACGGCGCGACCTGTATTTCAAAGAAATTCTCAGCAAATTGAACAAGTTTAATCAAATGTGTTCTTACACGAAAGGTAAATAAGCTGGAGGCTCACCCTCCGAATCAGATGCTGCCAGTCGTCTAGGCCAGCATCCGTCACCGCTACGTCAAAGTCACGCAGCTCGGAGATCGTCGTCCTCCCGGTCGCGTCGGTGTACTCAAGAGTCTCGGGGTACACTGGGGGCTCGATGCCCGCCGCCTCGACCTCCTGCAAAAACAAATAGCCCCCATTAATTGATGATCTTCCGTCACAACTCTCAAATCAAGGAAAAGTAAAAAGATACTCACCACTACTGGCCAGTACGCCAACCTCCCGTAAAGGAACGCCGAGTAGTCCTCGCCAACGAGAAGAAGGTCGTCGCCACTGGCACCAGCCAGGTCTGCCTCTCTCTCAGCCTCAGTAGGCTCCCTGAACATCGTCCTCGGAGGATCGACGGGAACCGTCAACGCGCCCCGAGAGCACTGACGAGCCAAACGCTCGCCCAGATACCACACGGGACCCATCGACGTCCACAACAGCAGCCGACTCGAGCTCCTAGGTCGAAGGACCTCAGCAACAAAAGGAGGCGCTCCAGCGTACTCCGCCCAAGGTCTGGGCACCCACTGCGACAAGACAAGGCAAAGATCATTCCTACGATCAATTAAAGGCAAAGGATAAGAAATATAAATGAATACGAGTGGGATACTCACGCTGCTCAGCTGAAGGGCGTTCACGTCCCGCCGGTAGACATTGTGCGAAGAACGCTTGCTCTTCGTCCGGCACATCACCCAATCCCTCACCACGGGATAGGCCTTCTCCAGTGGCTCCGTCCTCTTCGGCGTAAGACTCGGGAAGTAGGAGTACACCCAGGCCTGTAAAACAGAATAATCAATGACGATCTTTCGCGATTTGATTAAGAAAGGAATTTGCTATTAAAAGGAAGGTTCATACCTCCAACAGCAGTCCAGGTCCGACAGCACCTGGAGAAGTCCCCTTCTCCATCAGCTCTGGACGAACCATGGCCCTCATAAAGCGGATGAGGACCGCAAAACCAGCAGTGACCCAGTCCCAGCGTCCTAGGGAACTCAGGTCAGAAAGAAAGGGAAGAAGCTTCGTCGACAGCCTCTCGCCCTTGTCTCCCAGGTAAATTGAAGACAAAAACCACCACAGCCACAGGCGAGCCCTCTGCTCAGCTGTACAAGGAGGAGGAGCCGTCTCCCTCCCATCGATCGTCACCAGCGCCGGGGTCTTCCCCTGCAAAGTAGTCTCGAACGTAGGTACTGGGTACCAAACCCGGCACTGCAACAGCCTTCGGCGACAAGTTCCAGCTGATCAACCTCCTCGCCTCAGCCGAATCCGCCCTCATGGCAGTCTCCGACCACGCCATCTCCTCGGTCCCACACGGCAGACCAGAAATCATGCCGTAGTCCTCCAAAGTGACTCCCACCTCACCGAAAGGCAAGTGAAACGTGGAAGTCATATCCCAGAATCGATCCAAGAAAGCACGGACCAGGCTAAGGTTGGCCCGCAACTTCCTCTTCACGATATCCCTCCGGACTGAACCGAGGGACCGAACGCTCCGCGCTCGATCATGGCCCTCTCCTCCGCCGACAGCCGCTCATAGTGCTCCATCGCTGTCGTGTAACCCGAGAACGACCTGATGTTCCCGGCCTCCTATTATGATTTGAAACGAAGCTATCTTTAGTTTTGAATGAAATATGAAAGAAATTTGGACAAAAAGAATGAAAGAGAATAGGTAATGGGTAGTGAATTCCTATTTACCAAACTCTTCACCGTCCTGTAGGACAGGTGACCCTCTGCAGCCCACACCAGGTGCCTACTCTCCCAGGTCTCGGCCCACGCAGGAGCTTCCCTCAGCTGACGACCTCCTCGCCCTACGTTGGCTTGTTTCGGAGTCTCCTCCTCCTCGGCAGCCTCCTCCTCGTGAAACTCAGCAGCCATCATCGCAGCGGTGAAGGCCTGCTCTAAAGCCTCCTCAACAAAGAAGGGTGTCTATCTCCATGGGAGTCCTCCCAGAAGTAGAAGCATCATCACCTGCAACATTAAAGTGAATTCAGGCCGCGTCACGTGACGACAAGCCTTTGATTAAGGAGTTTTTGAGCCCTCAAAGCCCTAAAAAACGCCCTTTTCCGGCCATCCTTGGCCGTATTCCCGCCAACCCGATCACTCATGTGATAAATTGGGTCAAGACAAGTCCAAGTCAAAGCCTAGTTCCGAGTTCAAGTCGAAAATTCGGCAGCATTTCGCTATAACGGCGATTATGCCTTAAAAGGTGTCCTGAAAAAGTTGTTACAAACCAACTTTCCGAGATGGTAGGAAGATTACCCATCACTCAAGGATTCCAACTGATTGCATCAAATACGTGAGACATTGCCACAATTGTCAAATCTTCGGGAATGTACAACATGTCCCTCCTTCGTTGCTCTATACAATGACATCTCCTTGGCCATTTTCTGCATGGGGAATTGACATAATCGGAAAGATAACCCCAGCCGGAACAGGAGGTCACTGTTTCATTCTAGTAGCAATTGACTACTTCACCAAATGGGTAGAAGCGGCTTCCTACACTGGTCTTACGGCTAAGAACGTGGCAAAGTTCATACAAAACAACATCATCTGTCGATGCCAAATGCTCTCCTTCTAGCAACATGAGAGACAGTAGGGTCGGCCCTGTTGATGAATCGATCAATAAAGTCCAACATTTTCACGCCCTTCGGGATAACTAGGCGATCCACCTCAAGTCTGGCCAGTCCAAGCAAGTCCCTGAATTTGCTCTTATACCCTTGGGAAGTGGAAGGTACGGCAGGAAGATGTTCGGGATCCCATCCACCAATAGCAGCTATCTCTTCAAGAAATGGGCAAATATCACCTCCCGGAAACGCGAAAACATGATAATTCGGGTCCCAATAGTCAAGGCAAGCATCCAAGAATGGTTTTACAATTTTGATGAGTTTCAAACTCAACAAAGACCCAAAGTTATAAGCACCCATGTCGTGCTTTTCCATATTCGAGAATTCGTTGGTCCATTCCTTCAAGCGGATCTCCAAAGTATTCATAGTGATAATGTTCTCTTGAAAATTTATTTTGGGAATTTTATGTGAATAGACGAAAGAAAGGACGGAAGATGTATGTGAATTAAAACTCCATCGACGCTTCTACTTATACTAATTGATGTTTCCAAAAATCCGTCAGAACGGACAAGCCTGGGAACAGGCGCAGCACCTGCTGCGCCTCTTCAAAGGGACGCAGCTCATACTGCGCCTCTTCCCCAGTCTCACTTCTGTGATTTCCGCGTTGGATCTTTCCTAATTCTATAACCGCATGATTTCCTATTCCTGCGAGGTTGTATTTTGGTAAATACGGGAAGATTACCATATTTCAGGTTTCCTAAATTCGCAGGGGCGCATTTCGAGACAACATCGACACCTTCGCCATTTCATCACGCTTAATTCTTTTTTATTATTTTTAGTAAATAAATTCAATTTTATTTTTAGGAAATAAATTTCATTTTAGGAAATAATTTTCTTTTGTTTTCATTTATAATGACTTTCAACATTTCATTTCTGCATTTCTACACTTATAGATTTCTTTTTTTTTCTTTTTTTAGGGGGTAACCCTCCCTACCGTCCGGTCATTTCCCGGCAAAATTTTTGCATGTTACGTTCTTTTGAGTCCTTTTGCGCTAATTAAGGCCATATACATAAAATGTATGTTTTGCGTAATTTCCATGTAAATTTCGGCAGCATGACGGCGTAAACCGTTGTCTACCAAACCTGTTCAAAACTAACCTGCAGATACAAACAACACAACCCAGCAGCAAAGGCACTCAGGCCATCATATATACACCAAATGAAGCAAATGTACAAGCAAACTGGGGGCTTGCGCCCCGAGCAAAGTCCAAATGTCCAAGTAAACTGGGGGCTTGCACCCCAAACAAAGTCCAAAATGTTCAAAACAGAAGTCAAAATGTACAAAGCTACACAAAACTACTGCTGGGCACCTTCCAACTCAGCAACCCTCGCCGCAAGAACGGCATTCTCGGCATCCCGAAACTCGAGCTCCCTCAACAAGCGAGCCGTCTCCTCCCGAGCCTGGGCCAACTCTCGTTCCACTTTCGCTCAGGCCAGAAACACAAAAATTGGCTCATGTCAATCAATTCAAAACAAAACCAAAATCAAAAATCAAAAGAAATCAAATGAGGTTCATACCGACGACCGCGACCACCGACGAGTGCCTCGATGGCGTAGCTCGCGGCCGGTTGGCCACCCTCCATAGTGCCACGAACCGGACGGCGCGACTGTATTTCAAAGAAATTCTCAGCAAATTGAACAAGTTTAATCAAATGTGTTCTTACACGAAAGGTAAATAAGCTGGAGGCTCACCCTCCGAATCAGATGCTGCCAGTCGTCTAGGCCAGCATCCGTCACCGCTACGTCAAAGTCACGCAGCTCGGAGATCGTCGTCCTCCCGGTCGCGTCGGTGTACTCAAGAGTCTCGGGGTACACTGGGGGCTCGATGCCCGCCGCCTCGACCTCCTGCAAAAACAAATAGCCCCCATTAATTGATGATCTTCCGTCACAACTCTCAAATCAAGGAAAAGTAAAAAGATACTCACCACTACTGGCCAGTACGCCAACCTCCCGTAAAGGAACGCCGAGTAGTCCTCGCCAACGAGAAGAAGGTCGTCGCCACTGGCACCAGCCAGGTCCGCCTCTCTCTCAGCCTCAGTAGGCTCCCTGAACATCGTCGTCGGAGGATCGACGGGAACCGTCAACGCGCCCCGAGAGCACTGACGAGCCAAACGCTCGCCCAGATACCACACGGGACCCATCGACGTCCACAACAGCCGCCGACTCGAGCTCCTAGGTCGAAGGACCTCAGCAACAAAAGGAGGCGCTCCAGCGTACTCCGCCCAAGGTCTGGGCACCCACTGCGACAAGACAAGGCAAAGATCATTCCTACGATCAATTAAAGGCAAAGGATAAGAAATATAAATGAATACGAGTGGGATACTCACGCTGCTCAGCTGAAGGGCGTTCACGTCCCGCCGGTAGACATTGTGCGAAGAACGCTTGATCTTCGTCCGGCACATCACCCAATCCCTCACCACGGGATAGGCCTTCTCCAGTGGCTCCGTCCTCTTCGGCGCAAGACTCGGGAAGTAGGAGTACACCCAGGCCTGTAAAACAGAATAATCAATGACGATCTTTCGCGATTTGATTAAGAAAGGAATTTGCTATTAAAAGGAAGGTTCATACCTCCAACAGCAGTCCAGGTCCGACAGCACCTGGAGAAGTCCCCTTCTCCATCAGCTCTGGACGAACCATGGCCCTCATAAAGCGGATGAGGACCGCAAAACCAGCAGTGACCCAGTCCCAGCGTCCTAGGGAACTCAGGTCAGAAAGAAAGGGAAGAAGCTTCGTCGACAGCCTCTCGCCCTTGTCTCCGAGGTAAATCGAAGACAAAAACCACCACAGCCACAGGCGAGCCCTCTGCTCAGCTGTACAAGGAGGAGGAGCCGTCTCCCTCCCATCGATCGTCACCAGCGCCGGGGTCTTCCCCGCAAAGTAGTCTCGAACGTAGGTACTGGGTACCAAACCCGGCACTGCAACAGCCTTCGGCGACAAGTTCCAGCCGATCAACCTCCTCGCCTCAGCCGAATCCGCCCTCATGGCAGTCTCCGGCCACACCATCTCCTCGGTCCCACACGGCAGACCAGAAATCATGCCGTAGTCCTCCAAAGTGACTCCCACCTCACTGAAAGGCAAGTGAAACGTGGAAGTCGTATCCCAGAATCGATCCAAGAAAGCACGGACCAGGCTAAGGTTGGCCCGCAACTTCCTCTTCACGATATCCCTCCAGACCTGAACCAGAGGACCGAACGCTCCGCGCTCGATCATGGCCCTCTCCTCCGCCGACAGCCGCTCGTAGTGCTCCATCGCTGTCGTGTAACCCGAGAACGACCTGATGTTCCCGGCCTCCTATTATGATTTGAAACGAAGCTATCTTTAGTTTTGAATGAAATATGAAAGAAATTTGGACAAAAAGAATGAAAGAGAATAGGTAATGGGTAGTGAATTCCTATTTACCAAACTCTTCACCGTCCTGTAGGACAGGTGACCCTCTGCAGCCCACACCAGGTGCCTACTCTCCCAGGTCTCGGCCCACGCAGGAGCTTCCCTCTGCTGACGACCTCCTCGCCCTACGTTGGCTCGTCTCGGAGTCTCCTCCTCCTCGGCAGCCTCCTCCTCGTGAAACTCAGCAGCCATCATCGCAGCGGTGAAGGCCTGCTCTAAAGCCTCCTCAACAGCAGTGGTGTCTATCTCCATGGGAGTCCTCCCAGAAGTAGAAGCATCATCACCTGCAACATTAAAGTGAATTCAGGCCGCGTCACGTGACGACAAGCCTTTGATTAAGGAGTTTTTGAGCCCTCAAAGCCCTAAAAAACGCCCTTTTCCGGCCATCCTTGGCCGTATTCCCGCCAACCCGATCACTCATGTGATAAATTGGGTCAAGACAAGTCCAAGTCAAAGCCTAGTTCCGAGTTAAAGTCGAAAATTCGGCAGCATTTCGCTATAACGGCGATTATGCCCTAAAAGGTGTCCTGAAAAAGTTGTTACAAACCAAATTTTCGAGATGGTAGGAAGATTACCCATCACTCAAGGATTCCAAATGTCAAATTTCATCGCCAATGGGCAATCCTAAGGCTATTTTCGAAGCAATTTGGGGTTTAGCTGTAAAACCGTCTCAAATTTCACTCAAGGGCTCAAAACTCGACGAAAATTCAAAGTAAATACATGGTTATGTTCCTAACATTGCCTACTATCCATTCCTAACATCAATTTGGCATGGCAAATCCATTTGGGGGAAAAGCCCCAAATTTTCGATCAAAAGGGTCGAAAACCCTAGAATTTTCGGCTCAAAATTCAACAAATATAGATGATTAATGCAAGATTGGAACACATACCTCGATTAGTCATATTTAATGCAAGCTTTTGGATCAAACCTCGACGGAAATGGTGAAGATTTGAGAGAGAAATTGCAGATTTTGTGTTTCGAAAGAATGAACACAATCCTTCTGAGTTCGCGTTTTTACGCAGGGATAGCCAAATTGGGGAAAAGACGCAGCAGGTGCTGCGCCTCTTCCAAGAGACGCAGCTCTTGCTGCGCCTCTTCCTTGTGTTCCCTCCATACGGATTTTCAAAAATTCGTTATGAGTTCGTTATTTGTGGGCCCATCTTTGGTGCGCCTCTTCTTCAACGCTACCGTATTCTTTTGGTCCGTTTCGATGATTTTCTTTCGTTCCGGCCCGCATTTTATCCAGTAATAGCAAAGATTTTTGCGATATTGCTCGGTTCCTTTTATCCGGCGCAAAGCAAAGATTTTTGCAAGATTGCTCATATCATTTTATCCAAATAGTAGTATTTTGCGATCTTTGCTCACTCGAAGTTTCTCCCATGACGATCAAGATGTTCCTAGTCGTCAATATAATCACCCAACGAGAGTTTGCTTGAGGACAGAGACAAGCAGATTCCCCAAAGTCGCCAGTATATTCCCCAGTAAGAGTTTGTTTGAGACCGACGCAAGCAGATTCAACCTCAAGTTTTGCCAGAGTTCGCTTGAGACCGACGCAAGCGGATTCCCCAGCAGTTTCTACCAATGTCCTGCTGCTCTCAATATTTCTTGTTTCCCCGCAGAGTTCGTCAAAGGTGTCGTTCTCCAGAAGTTCCCAAACCCAAAGCCTTCTTTCTTAGGTTCGTAAACCCGAAATTAGGACTTTTTTAACCATAGGATCCCGGTTCCTTTTAGGTTCATAAACCTTTAGGTACCCAACCTTCGGTTTACCCCTTAAGTTGAACTTATATTTGGCCTCCTTCCCGTCGATGCTTTCCTTTAGGGTCCCCACACCCTAGCCAAATCCTTATATATCTTTTAGGTCTTAACCTTAGCTCCTACGCTTACCCTTAGCTCCTACGCTTAACCTTAGCTCCTATGCATCTCCGAAAGCATCTCGAGAAAGAAGTCTCAGCTATGGTCTCTTCTTATGGCTGGCGAGCCTCCTTACGTAGTCTAATGGACTTTAAACAACCCTCCCCGATAGTCGACAGACTCTAAAATGTTCCCGACGACAGGTCCTTGGTTCAGACACCTTGAGCCGCCTCGCGTCGCCATAGTCGACAGGTTGTAATCTTCGATTGACCTGATGGCTATACTTTGACTTTCGCCTTGTCCAAGCCTCAGTCAAAGTGGGGGCTCTGTAGACACCTCGTTTCTGCACCTCCCGCAAACCACCCGGTGATGATTGGGCCGCATGTTTGATACGCGGAACGATTTGTGACAGTTCGTAAGATTATCGTCAAGTGATTGCTCAAATATTAATGTCGACCTCTTAGTTGTCATCTACGTCCTGATACGGTCGTTTTGGCGATAATTAGAGTACATTCGAGTCCGGGTCAAAAACCGTCTCCATTTTCTCGATAATCATGTTAAATCCCGAGTCGGAATGTTCTGGAATGTTCCGGATATTTCTATTCCATATTTCACAAATTTTATCTTTTGGCAAATAATATCCCGCAATATTCATGATAAAAATTAAGGAAGATCGGATTATTTCCGTCCTACCATAACTCAAACACGGGAATCTTTCTTCAGGAGGAAACCTCCCGGGAATAGACGCAAGCAGTCTTTGCGCCTCTTCCAAGAGACGCAGTGGCTGCTGCGCCTCTTCCCAGGCCCTTCTCTGCATGATTTACGTATCTTTTTCATATCTTTCCGAGATTCACTACCAAAGAGTCTCCGAAACCCTAAACCTTCACGTGATTAGTATAAATAGGAGCCTTTGTTCCTCATATTTCTCACGCGAGTGTCCGCCCTTCTCTTCTCCCTTTGCATTCTAGACTTCGTTCTTACTAATTGGCGCCTACGTGCTTGGACTTCCGACCACGTAAGCTCTGATCTTTCCGGGTACCAGCCTCTCCGTTGCATGACCGACCAATTTGACCAACTACACTCAATCAATCTAAATTAATCAATCGTTTTCCTCTTACGAGGGCACTCTCTTTACATTAGCGTCGAGCATCACTAGTCGATATCTTAGTTCATCTCGTTCCGTCAACATGTAAGTCTGAGGGTGTATAATCCTCTTTATTTATTGTATTTATTTATGATCATTCATTGTAAGGTTTATGTCGAAAGTACCGTTTAAAACCGATTTCTAAAACCCTTTGTTAAAACCTTTCTTCTTCGTTTATTCCCTGTAATTCGTTCGTGATTTTACTTGTTTCGTTTGTTCTTGTTAATTCTTCGATATCATAATATTATATCTCACATGTATTATAATTCATCATTTATCCATATGCCTTAATCATCATAAATCCGACTTAAATCCCGAATAATCAATATTTGTGGGTTTTCGTCATTAATTTCAAACCCGGATTTTAGAGATTCAATTCGTTCATATTGGGTCTCTGGAATTCGATCATTGATATAACTTTCATTAATTCGTCATCATTCATTATGTTTAGTCTAAATTAATTTGTTTAGTTTGTTTATTTATTCGTTAATTAATCGTTTATTTCATGTAATTAATCCGTCTAATCTCCGTCTCATTCATGTTTATCGCTTTCATGACCCATTCACATGTTAAATAACATATTAATCACTTTCATCCGAGTCAATTGTCGTAACCAATCCTTAAAATCATCAATTAACATTAACGGCTTGCAATTACGGCTTCACACCAGAACTGAGCCAAGGAACAGACGCAGCGTCTGCTGCGCCTCTTCCAAGGGACGCAGCTCTGCTGCGCCTGTTCCTGGCTGACTTCTGTCCCTGAACTCCGTTTCTGCCTTGACTTAGTTTAATTAGTCTACGTATTAATCTACTAATATCCGTAATATCACCTAATTCCTGTTCGTTCCTTTTCATCAATTTTATTATTCATTCTTTTATTCGTTTTCTCAAATTATCCATTTTAAAGGTATTTTCGACATAAATCGCCTATTCCAATGTAATTATTGTAATTTTCATTATTGTAATTTTCTTCTATTGCATTTCTTTTATTGCTTGAATGTTTTCACATGTAAATTGAACATTAAATCCAACTTCGACCCAATTGTATGCCTAACTAATTGTTCACCGACTTAGCCTAATTCTCACATGTTAGGATTAAAACTTGGATGTTGCATTGCATGCATATAACCGACGATAAATCAAGTACGAATAACTTCCCTAATCATTAGTAGAGGCCGCTATCGAGGCGGGCGGGATTAGGTGTTCGATCAAAAGAGCTTCCTAATACGTACCCTCACCCCTTACTCCAGATCTCCGTGAGCACCCGTGTTCATTGGCATCCACGAGAGTCATTCTAGACATAGAATGCTAAGGGTAACGATTGCTTAGTGTTCATGTCACTACTTTGTGTCTTGACATGACACGAGGTATTCGAACGGTTCCAATTTCCCATAAAAATTGGTGGCGACTCCATACAAAATGCAAACGCTTGTTTTCGACCTTCTCACCAAGCGCCCCCGTGGGCGGCCCGCTGTCCACACCTGTTGCGCCTGTTCAAGGTTGATTTCTGTCTCTGAACTTCCGTTCTGCCTTGACCTGTTTAATTAGCTTACGTATAATTAACTATTATTCGTATTATCGCCTAATAATCTGTTCGTTAATTTATTTATTTATTCTTTCTCAAATTATCCGTTTTAGAGGTATTTTCGACATAAATCAATGAAACCCATTGTAATCATTGTAATTTTCATTATTTTTTCTTTATTGTATTTCTTTTTTTTGTATCAGTTGTATGTTTTCACATGTAATTGAACATAAATTCCTACTTCGACTCAATTGTTTGCTAATTAATTGTTCACCGACTTAGTTAATTTCTTCTCATGCTAGGAACAAAACTTGGATGTTGCATTGCATGCATATAATCGACGATATATCGAGTATGAATAACTTCCCTAATCATTAGTAGAGGCCGCTATCGAGGCGGGCGGGATTAGGTGTTCGATCAAAAGATCTTCCTAATACGTACCCTCACCCCTTACTCCAGATCTCTGTGAACATCTGTGTTCATTGGCATCCATGAGAGTCATTCTAGACATAGAATGCTAAGGGTAACGATTGCTTAGTGTTCATGTCACTACTTTGTGTCTTGACAGGACACAAGGTATTCGAATGGTTCCAATTTGCCATAAAAATTGGTGGCGACTCCACAAATGCAAACGCTTGTTTCCCAAGCGCCCCCGTGGCCCATTGTCCATAGTTTGGCGACTCCGCTGGGGATAATACACTTACGTGTAGCCAAAAGGGTGAAACTTGTACAAGGTTAGGGAATAGTTTGTACAAGACAATTGTCGGTTTTCATATCTCGGTCTTCCTAGACCGTTTTAATCGGCCTTCCTAGGCCCAACTCAACCCATTCGACCAATCGTCCCGTCTAAACGGTCCTAATTCTTATTTGGGCCTAAGGATGGATAGCGATTGACGTCATCCATACCATGATGCTTACTCTTGTTTGTATCAAGGGCCTTCACTACTTGGGGAAATGGACTAGGAATCGGCCTTACTCTTGTTTGGTACGAGCCTCTTCACAGACTTCGGGTTTGATGGTTCGGTATGGTAACCCACCCTTTAAACCAAAACCTTTTAAATGCACTCAGCATCCCGTTATAATGCTTTTATAAATGTTTGTACCTTACGTGATCACCATTCCTAAACGATACCATGACGATTTTTGTAAAATCAAAGTCCTTTTTTTAATAAAAATTTTTCGAAAAGAGGCCCATGATTAGCGCAAAACCGAGTCAAAACTCTGTCCATTTGTCAAGTCAAAATTCGGGCCCAAGCCCATTTCAAAACCTCACTTCGAGTCCACTCCTACAACTACACTATAGTTGACTAGGACCAACATTTTTCAAACTTTGTCATTTCTTCAAAGCTCACTCAACACAAGTGGCACACACCCACTTCACGAGTCAAAACATTTCTTTCTTAGTAAGTGTGTTAGAATGGTCGATCGTGTTTTGATTCGTCGTCGATCTCTTATTCGAGTCTCAAGATGCCTGAACAAGTGATGCGAACTTCAACCAACTCCAAGATGGTAATGATCGAATCCTAGCCGCGCTAGCCCAAATCCAAGTTACCCAAGACCAAGTGTATGATTGCCTTGACACCATCGAGAGCCGAATCTACGCCGTGGAGGGGAGGTTGCCTCCTCAAGAAAGTGAAGTAGTGGATGACTTCGTGAACGACTTCAGGGATGAAAACCCTCACATGGGAATGACTGCAGCTGAGAAAAGACTCCAATACTTAGTTGAGCAATTAATGTATCTCAAAGGGGATGACATTTACAGGGAGAATAACCGCAAGTATGAGGCCGTAAATTCCAAATTGCCAACCAACTTCAACATGACGGATATTCCTAAATTCAAGGGGCACGAAAACCCGTTGAACCATATCCATGCCTTCAAGGATTACATGTCTATCAAAGGCATCAAACTCGAGATGTTCTTAAGGATCTTTCCTTCATCTCTTCACACCATCCCAAAGCAATGGTTCTACTCTTTAGAACACAAGAAGATCGCTACTTGAGAAGATGCCGCAATCGAGTTTGCTAAGCAATATGCGGATAATGCTGAGATCCAAGTTAACATGCGCACTCTAGAGGTTCTTACCCAAAATGACAAAGAAGGTTTCACCGACTTCCTAAGTAGGTGGAGGAAGACTAGTACCCAACTAGTTGAACGCCCGGATGAGGCTACCCTTGTGGAGAAGCTCGTGGACAATCTAAAACCCATCTATGCCAATCATTTGAGGTACCAAAACATCAAAACTTTCAAGGACTTAACCGTACTAGGAACAAGAATTGAAGATGACATCCGTAAAGGGCTCTTGTCCAAAACGGTAGGGCGAGGATATCAAGGCTCAACAACTCGTTCATACGGCTCCACTAGCAAGACCGATGAAGTTAACCTTCTCGAACCATCCAAGAAGAGTACCCCACCAAAGAAATTCACAAATCTTGGGGACACTTACTCCAATGCTCTAAAGAGGTTAATGAAGCAAGGTAAACTCCAACCCATAGGACCTACTCCCGAACCAGAAAAGAAATCCAAGTTCTGGGATGAGAACTCGTACTGTGAATACCATAGGGGCAAGGGGCACGACACAGAAAAATGCTACAAATTGAAAAATGGGCTTCAAGACATGATCGAGGATGGTCGACTTCTAATACCGCCGGGAGGTAAACCCAACAACACTCAGAATCCTCTTGGAATTCTAGTGATAACAAGTGAAGAATCTACCTTAGATTGTTCAAATCTGATTTCTCCAGTTGAAGATAAAATCCACGCGATCGAGAATGAAGGGTTCTACTCTACTATCTCCCCTACCATTTCCGATTTCATCACATAGGCAAGGAGTGTGGATAGGCAAGTTTGGGAATTAGAAAATGTGGTGACCATTCTACATGACCCTAATGCGACACCTAAAGAACATGCGCCACTAATTTTCTCTCAAAATGCTACTATGCAAGAAATAGTCGCCGTGGTTAATAAACTAGTTGACCAAATCATACAATTAGAAGACGAGATCATGAGAATGAGGGAACTAGCCACAATCAATGGAGTTTGGGCCGATGACGATGAAGACGAGTATCTCATTGAACACTCCCTAGTCAAGAAAATAGTCCAAAATGGTGAAGACCAAGATGTGGACCATCTAACTTGTTCGGGGCGTCCATATCAAAGCACTACTCAAAATGGTCCAACCAACGTTATCACACCAAATGATAACGAAGATGACTCCACTGATCATTTGCTCAAGCAATTACAGAAGACAAAGGCTGATCTTTCAGTCTGGCAACTAGTAGCAAGCTCATTCCCACATCGCCAAGCTTTACTGCAAGCTTTAGCCAAACTAAATGTAGCACATAATTCCACACCCGACGATGTAGTCAACTTGGTCTTCCAAGAATCACCAAAGTTAAGTAATCCTATTACTTTCTCAGATGAAGATTTGCCACCCTTTGGCGTTAGTCATAACTTGGCTCTCTACATCACCGTCATTTGCTTAAAGAAGAATGTGCCAATGACCTTGGTAGATGATGGCTCCGCGGTCAACGTCATACCCCTTAAAACGGCATACAAATTAGGCATGAAAGAGTCGGATTGGACCCCTACCAATCAAGGTGTTCGCGCATATGATGGTACATGACAAAAGGTAGTAGGACTCGTTAACCTAACCATAGCCACATGGCCAATTGAGCAAAAGGTTAACTTCCAAATAGTGGACATTGAAGCTTCCTTCAACATACTTCTGGGAAGACCTTGGATTCACGCTTCCAAAGCGGTAACATCCACCCGTCATCAAAAGATCAAGATCCCACTAAATGGCAAAGTGGTGACGATCACTTCCTCACCCATCAAGGCAATAATCGAAAAGAAGTCAAACAATCAAGTCCTTGCGGATCCAGTATATGAACTTTGGGGCTTCCAAAGCATAAGTGTCATAGAAAGTGAATTGGCACCCCTATACTACGATCCCTACTCCAACTTGGTGGTCAACCACATACTCAAATCCCAGGGATACTTCCCTGGAATGCCTTTAAACCCTGTCCGAAGAAACACCTTCGCACCTTACAAGGAAGGCAACTCAAAAATACCACTTGGCCTAGGATACAAATCCACTATAAAGGAAGTTCTCGAGATGCTCGCTCAAGTTCAAAACCGTAAGCACATAGGAGTCCAAATGCAACCATATTCCCCTACCCTAAATGGGTACTTCGTTAGGGAAGGAAGCCAAGAACTCTTTCATGGATTTCCCGAACCTTGGCACTATCTCGGAAAGAAGCTAGCCGGAATCGAGATCTTTCACGATTGCTACTTCATTCCTCCAGAAACGGTTCCTACCATCAAAACCCGTCAAGCACCTTGCTTAGACGAACAAGCTGTTAGTCTACTATTTGGAGAAGATCGATTTGTTAAAGCCGCGCAGGATGAGATCATTACCATGATACTTCAAGACGATCACTTCAACCCTACCGCGTTAATCACAGAAACAAACGCGAACCGGCGAAAGGATGGAGAAAATCAATCAAGTGGACCAACAATCAAGGAAGACTCTTCAAGCTCACAACTGGAGAAGGAGAGATGTTCAAAGGAGAAACAGAAGACGATGAATTCGAGTCAGAGTCAGAGTCGGAGTCAGAGTCGAGGTCTAGAGAAGTCACTAAGGAGTCTCCTCCTGTCGTCGTCCCCATTCCCTTTTTTTCTCCTAGCTTAGCCTCGAATAGTAACGATAGTTCGGGAAATGTCCCAACAATCGTCCCTTTTACCGCCACGACCATAGATCGGATGGCTTCTTTGTTTCAACTTTTATCAAACTTTAATATGGATAAATCGGGTTCGCTTACTCTTCGTGTTATCTTGAGTGCAATTGCATTTACGATGATACCGAGGATGACCCAAACCTGACTCAATTGAAATACCTCCCTACATAGCCAAAGAAATACTACAAGAGGGGGAAGGGGACCAGTAATAGAGAACACCGAACCCATAAATGTAGGAACCGAACTAGAACCCCAAGAACTTAGGATAGGGACTACCTTGAACCCTACCGAAAGGGCCAGTTTCATAGACCTCCTGCACGAGTTCAAAGACGTTTTCGCTTGGTCCTACAAAGACATGCCGAGGATCGACAGGGGATATCGCCGAACATAGAATCCCAATTAAGCCAGGTTTCAAACCTGTGAAACAGAAGCTTCGTCGAATGAGAACAGAATGGGCTCTCAAGATTAAGGAAGAAGTCGATAAGCAATTCAAAGCCGGGTTCATCAAAGTTTCCGAGTACTCTGACTGGGTAGCCAACATAGTACCTGTACCCAAAAAGGATGGGAGAATCCGTGTTTGTGTTGATTTTAGGGACTTAAACAAAGCAAGTCCTAAAGATGACTTCCCTCTACCACACATCGACATATTGGTGGACAATACCGCAGATCACGCATTACTATCCTTCATGGATGGGTATGCGGGTTATAACCAAATCAAGATGGCCCTAGAAGACATGCATAAGACCGCCTTTGTCACTCAATGGGGAACCCATTGCTATACGGTCATGCCGTTTGGGTTAATCAACGCCGGCGCTACATATCAACGCACCGCAACTACACTCTTACATGACATGATGCACAAAGAAGTTGAGGTATACGTAGACGACATGATTGTCAAATCCAAGGATAGATAAGGGCATATTGCGAACCTTCGCAAATTTTTCACAAGGCTACGAAAGTACAACATGAGACTCAATCCTCAGAAGTGCGCATTCGGAGTAACATCTGGCAAACTCCTGGGATACGTCGTTAGCCAACGTGGTATAGAAATAGACCCTTCCAAGATCAAAGCTCTAATCGAAATGCCACAACCTCAAACAGAAAAAGAAGTCAGAGGATTCCTGGGTAAAGTACAATATATAAGTCGATTCATATCGAAACTCACCATGATTTGCGAACCTATCTTCAAGAAGCTCAAGAAAACAGATCACACCATGTGGGATGATGATTGTCAGAAGGCATTCGATCGAATCAAGGAGATATTGGCTAAACCATCAGTGCTCATGCCACCTCAACGAGATCAACCTCTTGGTTTATATCTCACAAGAATCAAAAACACCATGGGTGCCATGCTAGCGCAAACCGTAGGAAAAGAAGAAAGGGCTATCTACTACCTTAGTAAGAAGTTCTTGGAGTACGAGTGCAAATATTCACAACTTGAAAAGACATGCCTCGCTCTTGTGTGGGTGACGAAGAAGCTACGCCATTACATGCTTAGCTACTCCATCAAAATATACTCCAAAATGGATCCAGTCAAATACCTCTTCGAGAAACCCGTCCTCAACGGACGCCTAGCAAGATGGACTTTGATGCTCTCAAAGTTCGACCTCAAGTACGTGCCTTTGAAAGTTATAAAAGGGCGCGCCGTTGCCGAATTCTTTGCAGAAAATCCCATCAATGATGCATAAACAATAGATACTTGGTCATTTCCAGACGAGGATATACTCAAACCGATGTAGACTCCTGGGACCTTTACTTTGATGGAGCATCAAACTTAAGAGAATTTGGAATAGGAGTGTTGCTCATTTCTCCTGAAGGCGAGCATACACCAATCTCTGTCAAACTCGACTTCGAGGTGACAAATAATGCTGCAGAATACGAAGCTTGTCTCATTGGACTACAGGCGGCAGTAAGCCTAGGAATTAAAAACCTCCGAGTACATGGGGATTCGTCCTTGATCATCAATCAAGTTACGGGATCTTGGAAAATCCGAAGCGAAAGCTTAGCACCTTATCAAGCCAGGATAGACCAAGTTGCCCAATTCTTTGATCACGTGACCTATCTACACCTACCTCGGGAAGAAAATAAATTTGCAGATGCTCTTGCAAAACTTGCATCTTTGATTAATATGCCAGATGACATGGTGGAAATGCCTTTATGTATCGAACGACGGTCAGAGCCGGCTTATGTAAATCAAATCACCGATGAAGAGGAAATCACACAGGAACCCTGGTTCCAAGCAATCCTAGATTTCAAGCTCAACGGTACCTATCCACCAGATATGGACAAAAGGGGACAATGCGCTATACGCCTACTAGCTTCCCTATACGTTCTCATGCAAAGAGAGTTATACAAAAGAACACCTCTTGGTGTAATCCTACGTTGCCTTGATCATTCACAGGCACGGAAAGTGATGGAAGAAGTCCATGATGAAGAATGCGGTCCTCACATGAGTGGGCCCATGATGGCAAAGAAAATCGCACGTTTGGGGTATTACATACTGGACCACAATGGAATCCGATTGCATCAAATATGAACGACTTTGCCACAACTGCCAAAACTTCGGGAATGTACAGCATGTCCCTCATTCATTGCTCTATACAATGACATCTCCTTGGCCATTTTCTGCCTGGGGAATTGATATAATCGGGAAGATAACCCCAGCTGGAACAGGAGGTCACTGTTTCATCCTAGTGGCAATCGACTATTTCACCAAATGGGTAGAAGCGGCTTCCTACACTAGTCTCACGGCTAAAAACGTGGCAAAGTTCATACAAAACAACATCATCTGTCGATACGGCTGCCCACATGAGATCATTAGTGATAATGGATCACATTTCCAAGCTGAGACTTAGCAATTGCTAGCCAAGTACAAAATTAGGCATCGCCACTCTTCGCCATATAGACCACAGACTAATGGCGCGGTAGAGGCGACAAACAAGAATGTTGTCACAATTCTCAAGAAAATGATTGACAACTATCGAGATTCGCCAAGCAAGATACCCTTTGCTTTGTGGGGATATCGCACATCTGTTAGGACGCCCACTAGGGCCACCCCTTTCTATTTGACCTACGGCATGGAAGCTTTACAACCAGTCGAGTTAGAAATACCATCATTGCGTATCTTACTCGAAAGTCAAATCCCGGAAGCTGATTGGAAGAGGGATAGATATGAAGAACTCATCCTCTTGGATGAACGTAGGTTACGCGCCTTGCATAATGTCCAAACATATCAAGCACGTATCAAACGATCCTTCAACAAGAGGGTCAAGCCAAGGAACATCAAAGAAGGAGACTTAGTACTCAAGTCGATTAGAGCTCTTTTACCTGTCAATCCACGGGGAAAATTAAAACCTAATTGGGTCGGACCATTTCTAGTCAAGTCCATACTTCCAGGGGGTGCGGTTAGAATCACAGACCTAGATGGGAATGAATTTGCCAACCCGACAAACCTTGACCAACTAAAACGGTATTATGCCTAGAATAGGAACAAAAACGCGCCTCGCGTAACCTTACGTGTCGCTCTTGTGGCACTAAATAAACGGCCCCTGGCTAAGCTGAAATAAGCTAATATCACTCTGCTCTTGCATTTTGACAACTTGTCATCCTCATATCATCAAATAAACTAAATTTGCACCTTAAGAGTAAGTAAAAAGCTCATGCTTATTTTCTAAGTTCATTACAAGCTCTTGCTTAGAACAATTATTCTTTTACATTTAGTCGAACTACGCGCAAGGGTTTGATTTCATTTTCTTAATGAATACGTAGGCAATCCTTCACAGCATACAACCCATTAATTTCAAAATGTAAATAGAAGGACATTTGCAGTTGCATTTGGAATTCGACAAGAATAATAAATAGAAAATCACAACGGTTTCATAACCAATTAACCTTTTTTATTTCATGCATTTCTAATAATAATAATACGTTACATAATAAAATTAAAAATAGGCCAGGATTCTAAAAACCCCACCTTCTTATTACAATAATAATAATAATAAATAATAATAAAGACTTGGGCTATTCCTCCATCTTCCCTTTGCCCTTGTCATTCTTGTCATATTTCTTATCACGACCTCGAGCCGGACGCTCTTGCGCCACTTCAGACCTAATCACCAACGACCTTTCTCGAGGCCTTGCCTTTCCATTCTTGTCAATCACTTTGTCCACGACAGGAGAGGTCTTCGGTTTCTTCGAAGGATGAACGACTCGAAACCTGGCTTCCTCCTCTCTCTCAGTCAGATGCTTCTTTTTCTCCTTTTCCACCTCGCGCACCTTGTAGTCAATAGGCTCGCGCTTCCTCAATCTCTCGCGCTCTTCCGGAGTAGTAGCCTTCCTCCATCGCAGATAGGAATCCGACACCCATAAAGCATTAGCAGAAGAGTTCAAGAACCATACGTTTCTTTGAGCCCATTTAATGGCCCACTCCCTTCGAGTCTCAGTAGTATGCGCCACGGCGAGTGCGGGACGATATCAAGCTTGGGATTATGCGCTTCATTCCAACCTGTCTCATCAGCCTCACCGGGAAGATGCAGATGAATTCCAAGCCAGGAATGCGCACAGATCGGGTAGGATCCAAGGAAGATGCTCCAGAGATTTGAGGTGCCACCACGGTACAACCCACCTAATCAAGGGGCCATCATCACTCTTCAGTTTATTCTCCCAATAATTGCAAATCCGAGTGATGTCCACCATGTAAAGCTTGGTCCTCATTGCAATCGAACGAGCATGATAAGAAGGAACATGAACTGGGGGCTCGATCAATCGAAGACGCTCCATAAGCCACACCTACCAAAAGCGGGTATTAGAACAAAAAAAAAAACGAAAAAAAAAAGAAAACGAAAAAAAAAGAGCAAAAAAAAAAACGAAAGGAAAAGAAAGAAAAAAAAGAAATGTGTTCTTTTACCTGCAGAATAATGGGACTTCCCAAGTACGGTAGGTCGCGATTGGCTTTCCAATTATCCAAACCCAATAGGATCTCTCCTAAGCATAAACAAGATGGGCTCCTACGCAGCTCCATTTGCTCAACTAGGCCCAGGAGACGGGGATCACCTCTCAAGTCTTCATCAACATGCCCTTGAAGGACATACACATGCAACAAGCAAAACCCGAATGCCCTTCGCCTAGCAACATAAGAGATGGTGGGGTCGGCCCTGTTAATGAATCGGTCAATAAAGTCCAGCATTCGCACTCCTTTTGAGGTCACTAAACGGTCCACCTCAAGTCTTGTCAACCCAAGCAAGTCTCTAAATTTTCTCTTATACCCTTGCGAAGTAGAAGGAATGGCAGATAAGTGTTCTGGGTCCCACCCACCGATCGCAGCAATTTCTTCAGGGAATGGACAAATGTCACCTCCGGGGAACGCAAAAACATGATAATTCGGGTCCCAATAATCAAGACAAGCATCTAGGAATGGTTTGACAACCTTGATAAGCTTCAAACTCAAAAATGATCCAAGATTATAGGCGCCCATGTCGTGTTTCTCCATGTTGGAAAACTCGTTGTTCCACTCTTTTGGGCGAATCTCCAAAGTATTCATGATGAGTGATTATATTTAGAATTTTATGTAATAAGACGAAGACGAGACGGAAGAATTGTGTGAATAAAAGCTCTATCGACGTCTCTATTTATAATAAAATTTGTTTCCTAAAATCTGCCAGAACAGACACGCACAGAACAGCGCAAAGACCCTCTTGCGCCTCTTCAAAGGGACGCAGCTCATGCTGCGCCTCTTCCTCAGCAAGGTTTCTTTGATTTTCCGCGTTGGATCTTTCCTAAATGCCTTGGCGAATAATTTCCTATTCCTATGGGTTATTATTTTGGTAAATACGTGAATATTGCCATATTTCGTGTTTCCTAAATCCGCGGGCACGCATTTCGAGGCAATATCAGCATTTTCGTCATTTTAACACACTTGTATATTTTCATTTCAGGAAATAATTTTCATTTTAACGTAATTTATTTCTATTTCCTTTATATTTATTTATTTATTTCTTTTAATCATTTTCATTTCTAACTTATAGGTTTTTATTTTTTCATTTTTTTTGGGGTAACCCTCCCTACCGTCCGGTCATTTCCGGCAAATTTTTTGCATTTTTGGCACTTTCTTTTCCATGCGTTGCATTCTTTTGAGTCATTCGTTTTGCGCTAATTTAAGCCGTATATACAAATGTATGTTCTACGTGATTTCTATGTAAATTTCGGCAGCATGACGGCATAAACCGTCATCTACCAAACCTGTTCAAAGCTAACCTGCAGGTACAACAAACGCAAACCCAAAGAAAAAGGCACTCAGGCCATCATATATACAACCAAAAAAGGGAAATGTACACCAAACTCCAAAATGTCCAAAATGAAGTTCCAAAAATGTACAAATGTGCAAAACAAACAACAACAAAGCAAAGCTACTGCCGGTCGCCCTCCAGCTCCGCAACTCTCGCCTCGAGAGCAGTGACCTCGGCGTCGCGAACCTCAAGCTCCCTCAGCAAGCGAGCTGTCTCCTCCCGAGACTGGGCCAGTTCTCGCTCCAGCTCACGATCCCCCTACAAGCAACAAAATTGGCTCATGTCAATCATTTCAAGCAATTATAAGAAAAGTTCGAAAATCAAAGTTCAAAAATGAAATAAAGAAAGGTTCATATCTGACGACCTCGACCACCGACAAGTGCCTCGATGGCAGTAGCTCGCAGCCGGTTGGTCACCCTCCATAACGCCACAAACCGAGACGGCGCAACCTGCATTTTTAAAAAAGAAGTTCTCAATAATTGGATAAGTTCAATCAAATGTGTTCTTACACAAAACATCACGCAAATTAGAGGCTCACCCTCCTAAACAGATGCTGCTAATCGTCCAGGCCAGCATCCGTCACAACCGCGTCAAAGTCACGCAGCTCGGAGATCGTCGTCCTCCCGGTCGCGTCAGTGTATTCGAGGGTCTCGGGGTACTCTGGGGGCTCGATGCCCGCCGCCTCAACCTCCTGCAAATTTAAATGTTTCGCGTTAATCGATGATCTTTCATCGTGTTTTCAAAATCAGCAAAATAAAGAAGAGTAAGATGCCCACCACCACCGGCCAGTACGCCAACCTCCCGTAGAGGAACGCCGAGTAGTCCTCGCCAAGAAGAAGGAGGGCGTCACCACCAACGCCAGCCAAGCCAGCCTCCCTCTCAGCCTCAGAAGGCTCCCTGAACATCGTCCTAGGAGGATCGATGGGAACCGTCAAGATATCCCGAGAGCACTGACGAGCCAAGCGCTCACCCAAGTACCACACAAGACCTATCGACGTCCTCAACAGCAGCCGGCTCGAGCTCCTAGGTCGAAGGACCTCAGCCACAAAAGGAGGCGCTCTAGCGTACTCCGCCCAAGGCCTGGGCACCCACCGGACAAGACAAACAAGGAATCATTCTTATGATCGGTTAAAAATAATGAAGAAGCAAAACGAATATAAGTGAGATGCTCACGCTGTCTAGCTGAAGAGCGTTCACGTCCCGCCGGTAGACACCGTGAGAGGAACGCTTGCTCCTCGTCCGACACATCACCATATCCCTCACGACGGGACAGGCCTTCTCCAGCGGCTCCGTCCTCTTGGGTGAGAGGCTCGGAAAGTAGGAGTACACCCACGCCTGTGAAGCAAGATGGTCAATAACGATCTTTCGTAATTTGATAAAGGAAAAGAATTGATTTTAGTCTAAATGAAGGTTCATACCTCCAACAAAAGAGTCCAGGGGACGGACGGCAGGAGAAGTCCCCTTCTCCATCAACTCCGGACGAACCATGGCCCTCATGAAGCGGATGAGGACCGCAAAGCCAGCAGTGACCCAGTCCCAACGTCCTAGGGAGATCAGAAAGGAAGGGAAGAAGCTTCGTCGACAGCCACTCTCCCTTGTCTCCGAGGTAGATCGAAGACAGAAACCACCAAAGCCACAAACGGGCCCTCTGCTCAGCTGTACTGGGAGGAGGAGCCGTCTCTCTCCCGTCAATCACCACCAGCGCCGGGGTCTTCCCCGTAAAGTAGTCTCGGACATAGGAACTGGGCACCAAACCAGGCACTGTAGCAGCCTTCGGCGCCAAGTTCCAACCGATCAACCTTCTAGCCTCGGCCGAGTCCACCCTCATGGCAATCTCCGGCCACTCCACAGCCTCAGTCCCACACGGCAGACCAGAAATCATGTCGTAGTCCTCCAACGTGACTCCCACCTCACCAAAAGGCATGTGAAAAGTGGAAGTCGTGTCCCAGAATCGGTCCAATAAAGCGCAGACCAGGCTAAGGTTCGCCCGTAGCTTCCTCTTCGCGATATCCCTCTAAGCCTGCACCAGGGCACCGAACGCTCCACGCTCGATCATGGCGCGCTCCTCTGCAGACAACCTCTCGTAGCATTCCATCGCGCGTGTGGCCCGAGAACGACCTGATGTTCCCGGCCTCCTATTGTGATTTGAAACAAAAGCTATCTTTAGTTTGAATGAAAATGGAAAGGATATGAGCAAATCAAATGAAAGAAGGTGAGTGATGAGTTAATAAATTCAAGATTACCAAGCTCTTCACCGTCCTGTAGGACAGGTGACCCTCCGCAGCCCCAAGCAAGTGCCTGTTGTCCCAGGTCTCAGCCCACGCGGGTGCTCCCCTCAGCTGACGACCTCCTCGCCCAACGTTGGCCCGCCTCGGGGCCTCCTCCTCCTCAACAGCCTCCTCCTCTTGGACCTCGTCCCCAGCAGCCATCACCGCAGCGGTGAAAGCCTCCTCCAAAGCCTCCTCGATAACACGAGAAGGGTCAACAGCAGTGTCTATCTCCATGGGAGCTCTCCTAGAAGTAGAAGCCTCATCACCTGCAATGTTACAGTAATTTTAGGCCGCGTCACATGACGACAAGCCTTGGTTAAGGGATTTTTCGAACTTTCGGAAGCCCTGAAATCGTTCTTTTCTCGCCATCTTTGGCCATATTCCCACAAACCCGATCACTCATGTGGTAATTTGGGTCAAGTCAAGCCTAAGTTGAAGCCTAGTTATGGGTTGGAGTCGAAATTTCGGCAGCATTTCGTTATAACAGCGATTATGCCTCAGAAAAGTGTCCTGAAAAAGCCGTCACAAACCAAAATTCCGAGATGGTAGGAAGTTTACCCATCATCCAAGGATCCCAAATATCAAGTTTCATCGCAAATGGGCAATCCTAAGGCCATTTTCGAAGAAATTTCTTGTCTAGTCAGAAACCGCCTCAATTTCACTCAAATGCTCAAAATTAAATGAAAATTCGAAACAAATACATGGTTATGTTCCTTATATTACCAATTATCCGTTTCTAATACCAATTTTACAAGGTAAATCCATTTGGGGGAAAAGCCCCAAATTTTCGAATTAATTGGGTTGAAAACCCTAATTTTTTCGATTCAAATTCATCCATTAAAGAAGATTAATGCAAGAATGATATACATACCTCGATTAGTCATGGCGAATGCAAGCTTTTACATCAAATTTTGGCGGAAATGGTTAAGATTTGAGAGAGAAATTGAGGAAATTGTATTTCGAACAAATGAATTGAAATCCCTCGTTTATCGCGTTTTACGCAGAAAACACACTCGAGAATGCAGACGCAGCTGGCCGCGCCTCTTCCTGAGGTTCCCTCTATACGAGTTTTCAAAATTTCGTTATGAGTTCGTTATTCGTGGGCCCATCCTTGGTGCGCCTCTTCCCCAATGCCATTTTATTTTTTTGGTCCGTTTGACGATCATTCTTCGTTCAGACCCGCATTTCCAAGCCAACTGCAGACTATTATACATTATTTATCACTCCCAAGACCTTGCTTGTCACAACGAGCGGTATTCCTTCACAGTGTTTTTCGACACGCCTTCATTATATTCCCCCAGCGAGAGTAAGCGGATCGACAATCCCTCTCGAGACATGGAGATAAGTTCCTGATTATGTTCCCAGCGAGAGTAAGCGGATCGACAATCCTTCTCGAGACATGGAGATACATTCCTGACAAGGTTTCCCAACAAGGGAGTTCGCGACATGCAATCGTCCTTCTCAAGTTCCTCCGAAGTTTGTTTGAAGACGACCCAAGTAGATTTCTCCCAGCAGTTCCCGCCTGTGTCCTGCTACTCACAATATTTCTCGTTTCCTCGCGGAGTGCGATGAAGGTGTCGTTCTCCCAAAGTTTCCAAACCCGTAGAGTTCCTACACTCGAGCCTTAGTTACCCCTTAGTTTGAAATTATATTCGGGCCTCCTTCCCATTGATGCTTTCCTTTAGGGCCCCACACCCTAGCACCAATCCTTACTTATCCTTTAGGTCCTAGCCTTAGCTCCCACTCTTACCCTTAGCTCCTATGCACCTCCGAAAGCATCTCGAGAAAGAAGTCTCAGGTATGATCTCTTCTTATGGCTGGCGAGCCTCCTTACGTAGTCTAATGGACTTTAAACGACCCTCCCCGATAGTCGACAGACTCTAAAATGTTCCAGACGACAGGTCCTTGGCTCAGACCCCTTGAGCCGCCTCGCGTCCCCATAGTCGTCAGGTTGTAATCTTCGATTGACCTGAGGGCTATACTTTGACTTTCGCCTTGTCCAAGCCTCAGTCAAAGTGGGGGCTCTGTAGATACCTCATTTCTGCACCTCCCGCAAACCACCCTGATGATGGGGGCCGCATGTTTGGTACGCCGAACGATTTGTGACAGTTCGTAAGTTTATCATCAAGTGATTGCTCAAACACTAATGTCTACCTCTTAGTTGTCATCTACGTGCCGATACGGTCGTTTTGTGATAATTAGAGTACATTTGGAGTCCGGCCTAAAACCGTCTTCATTTTCGATAACCGCTAAATCCAGAGTCGAATGTTCGAATGTTCCGGATATTTCTATTTCATATTTTATAAAATATTTCACAATCTTTTAATCTTTGGTAAACAATTTCCCGTAATATTCATACAAAATATTAAGGAAAACCAAATCATTCCGTTATTCCATAATTTAAACACGAAATCTTTCTTTCGCAGAGGAAACCACAAAGGAGCAGACGCGAGTCTTTAGCCTCTTCCCAGTCCTTTCTCGCGTATTTTTCGTATCTTTTTCATATCTTTTCGAGATTCACTTCCAAAGTCTCTCCGAAAACCCTACTCCTTCACGTGATTAGTATAAATAGGAGCCTTCGCTCCTCATATTTCTCACGCGAGTGTCCGCCCTTCTCTTCTCCCTTTGCATTCTAGACCTTTGTTCTTACTTTTTGGCGTCTACGTGCTTGAACATTCGACCACGTAAGCTCGGATCCTTCTGAGTACCAGCCTCGTTTGCATGACCGACCAATTTGACCAACTCCACAATCAATCAACTTAATTAATTAATCGTTTTCCTCTTACGAGGGCACTTTCATCTACATTCGAGTCGAGCATCACTAATCGATAACTTAGTTCATCTCGTTTAAAAACATGTAAGTCCGAGGGTGTAAATCTCTCTTTTATTTATTGTTCTTTACTTTTTGTATCACTAATGTAGGATTTATGTCGAAAATACTTATTAAAACCAATTTCTAAAACCTCGTTTAAAACCTTTTTACGGATTACCAGAAGACAAACCGTCGAGAAAGGACGCAGCAACTGCTGCGCCTCTTCGAAGGAGCGCAGATGCTCGCGCCTCTTCGTGAGGCCGCCACGTTCTGCTTCCTTTCTTCTTCCTTCGCCTCTCTGTAATTCGTCTTCTTTATTTGTTTTTCGTTTGTTCGTTAATTCTTGAAAGACAATAACATAATCATCTCGCATGTATATTATTTATCATTCATTACATATATAATTCATCATTAAATCCGACTTAAATCCCAAGTAATTCATATTTGCGGGTTTTCGTCATTAAACTTAACCCGGGTTGTAGAGATTCAATTTGTTCATATTGAGTTTCTGGAATTCGATCTTTGATATATTTTCATCTGTTTATTCGTCATTAATTCCTCATTAATTCGTCATCTTTAGCCTATTTAGTTCACCCATGTCATTAATCAATCGTTCATTCATGTAAATAATTCTTTTGCATCCGTCTCATATATGTTTTATTGCTTTTATGACTCATTCATATGTAATTATTGAATTAAATCACTTCCATCCGAGTTAAATATCGCAATTAACCCTTAAAATAGCCAATCAATACTAACGATTTGCGCTTCAAACTTCACAGCCGAACTCACCCTTGAACAGACACGCAAAGAACTCACGCGCCTCTTCCAAAGGGCGCGATCTCTTGCGCTGTTCCAGGTTGATTTCTGTCTATGAACTTCCGTTCTGCCTTGACCTGTTTAATTAGGTTACGTATAATTAACTATTATTCGTATTATCGCCTAATAATCTCTTCGTTAATTTATTTATTTATTCTTTCTCAAATTATCCGTTTTAGAGGTATTTTCGACATAAATCAATGAAACCCATTGTAATAATTGTAATTTTCATTATTTTTTCTTTATTGTATTTCTTTTTTTTTGTATCACTTGTATGTTTTCACATGTAATTGAACATAAATTCCTACTTCGACTCAATTTTTTGCTAATTAATTGTTCACCCACTTAGTTAATTTCT